>NC_066512.1:24385768-24398268 GCF_024679095.1 Eriocheir sinensis
GAAGGAGAATGTGCCATCGTCTACAGTGAAATCTCTATCCGCAAGTTTCCGTGTCTTCGCGTTCTTTGTTATTTGTGGATAGAGAACCGCCAGCAAATGCTGTGATGATGATGATGACGAGTAATTCCCAGTGTTCAGTGAAATCTACAAAAATCTTTGCCTTTTTGGACACGTCAGAGAAAACCACGAATATGAGAAAATTCACATTGACTGAATATCCACGGTAAAAAATCCACAGGATTAATTGCCCTTTATCTGGCTCTCCCTTACTATCCCTTTTTTGGTGGAGAGACTTTTCTTCATTTCCCCTGCCCGCCAGCCTGACCCCCCACACCCTGGCCGCAGCCCAGCAAGCACGCACTCAATAACCGTACACCCACACTCCCCTCCACCTTTTTTCTGACACATAATACTAACCCCCCACACACACACACAGCCTGACCCCCCACACCCCATACACACGCACGCATACACATACACACACACATACACACACTACACACACACACAATACACACACACACACATACACACACACACTGACACATAATACTAACACACACATACACAATGATACATGCACACTGATACATGCACACACTGAGACACTGACTGACGCACATATAGAGAGACACATCAGTAACATAGGAAGGTATACGAAACAGTATCACCACCACAAAGAGACGCAGATTTTTATTTTATTTATTTTTTTATTTATATATTTTTATCTATTTATTTCTTATTTCTATTATTATTATTATTTTTGTGTGTGTGTGTGTGTGTGCGCGCTCACTTGCGAAATACCTTTGATGTTTTTTATCCCTCTCTTTAATATTTTCCTTTAAAAGTGGACGAGTTTCCTTCTGGGGGGAGGAGGAGAGGAGGGGGGGGAGTAAGGGGAAGGAGGGGGGAGGAGGGGTAGGAGAGGGGAGGAAGGGAAGGATGGGGGAGGAAAGGGGAGGGTTAGTGAGTATATGGAAGTGTGTGTGTGTGTGTGTGTGTGTGTGTGTGTGTGTGTGTGTGTGTGTGTGTGTGTGTGTGTTTTAATTGTCGGATGATTTAAAGGCGATTACGTTGATGGGGATTTCGTGATTCGTAAATAGACTCCCGAAAGTTTGTTAATATTAAGGGTGGATAGATAGACAGATAGACATATAGATAGACAGATAGATAGAGAGAGAGAGATAGAGATAAATAGATAAGTAGATAGAAAAATTGTTAGCAAGAGAAAGATAGAGACAAAAATGAGGGGAAAGCACATAAATAGATAGATAGATAGATAGATAGATAGATAGATAGAAAGAAAGGAAGATTGATAGAAAGACAGACAGAAAGATAGAGGTATAGAGATAAAAATGCGAGGGGAAAACAGAAAAAAACAGATAGACAGATAGATAAATAGACAGATAGATAGATAGATAGATAGATAGACTGGTAAAAAGATAGACAGAAAAATAGAGATATAGAGATGAAATGAGAGAGAAAAACACAAAGATAGATAGATAGATAGATAGATAGATAGATAGATAGATAGGTGGATTATAAGAATACAAAAAAAAAAAAGACTGATAGACGCAACTCTGATAGGAGAATTGCGTATAACATTTTTTTTATTTTTTTTATTTCATCTTTTTTCCTTGATTAAAATGGAAACGCTGTGTCGATGGAAAGGATTTGGTAACACTGGCAGGGAGGCGAAGTTTTTTTTTTTTATGTGGTATTCTTGTATTTGTCTTAATGTTCTCTTACTAAGTGTGTGTGTGTGTGTGTGTGTGTGTGTGTGTGTGTGTGTGCGCTTTTGATTTCTTTATTTACCGTGTCTATCTTTTTCTATTTCTATTTCTGTTATATTTGTTTCCCCCACCTTCATTTTTTCTTCTCCTTTTTCATTTTTTTCTATTTCTTAATTATTTATTCATTTATTTTCTCACTATTAATATATTTTTCTTTCTATTACTACGAAAACAGAAATAAAGAAAAAAAAACCGAAAACGAAAATAAAAAAATAACGAAAACGGGAAAAAAACGAAAAAATAACTGAATAAAAGGAAAGCGTGTGTGCGTTCGTCCGTGTGTGTTTGTACCTTTACAGAAAAAAAATAAATCAAAGGTATGTGAAGATGTTTTTAAGAGGGGATCGGAGCGGAATTTTTCCTTTTATGGTTGAAGAGGAAACAAGGATAGGGAGGGAGGAAGGGAGGGAGAGGAGGAAGGGAGAGAGGGAGGAGGTAGAGGGGAAGGAAGGGGAGAGGGGTATACGAGAGGAAACAAGGAGAGGAAGTGAGGGAGGGAGGGAGAGAGGGACACAGAGGGAAGGAAGGGACCGAAGGAGGGAGGGAGAGAGGAAGGAAGGGAGAGAGAGGGAGATGACGAATTGAAGGAAGGGTACGAGGGAGTAAAGAAGGGATGTAGGGAGGGACAATAAAGGAAGGAGATAAGGAGGGAGGAAAAGAGGGGGAGAAGCGAAGGAAGGGTATAAGAGAGGAAAAAGGGGAAAGAAAGAAAGGGAAGAGAGGGAAGGAAGGAAATTAGGAAGGGTATCAAGGAAGAGGAAAAGAGAGAAGAAAAAGAATGATGACGAAAGAGAGGAAAATATGAAAAGACATCGTATTGAGAAAGGCGAAGAAAAGAAAGAATGAAAATGAAAGAGAGGAAGAAAAGAACGGGTGGAGGGAAGAAAGGAAGAATGGAAGACAGGAAGGAAGGATGGAAAAGAGGGGCAGAAAGGAGTGAAAGGAAAGGAAGAGAAGGAGGAGAAAGAGGAAGAGGAGGAGGAGGAATAAGAAGATAGATTTAATGTTCGTAGAGAGAGAGAGAGAGAGAGAGAGAGAGAGAGAGAGAGAGAGAGAGAGAGAGAGAGAGAGAGAGAGAGAGAGAGAGAGAGAGAGAGAGAGAGGAAAGAAGAAAAGAGAAAAAAAGAATAAAGAGAGAGAAAGAGAGAAAGAAAAGAGAATGGAAAAAGATAAAAGAAGAAAAAAAAGATAATTGATATAGTAAAAAGGGAAAAAGAAAGAGAGAAAGAAAAAAGACGAAAAAAAAGAAGAGAGAGAGAGAGAGAGAGAGAGAGAGAGAGAGAGAGAGAGAGAGAGAGAGAGAGAGAGAGAGAGAGAGAGAGAGAGAGAGAGAGAGAGAGAGAGAGAGAGAGAGAGAGAGAGAGAGAGAGAGAGAGAGAGAGAGAGAGCGGCTGATCCAGGATAATCCGTGATGGAAATGTGTGTCGTTTCAATGGCTCGGTAATACATGTCGTAACGTGTTTTGGGAGGCCGCTGTGTGTGTGTGTGTGTGTGTTTGTGTTGCTGTTTGCTTTGTGTTTGTTTTTTGAGCGGTGTGTTTGTGTGTTTGTTTATGTTGGAGAGAGGTGGGAGGGGTGTGTTTGGAGAGAGCGTACCTACACACACACACACACACACACACACACACACACACACACACACACACACACACACACACACACACACACACTATGCTCAATAAAAGACGTTCGGGAAGGGAAAGTGTTTAAGAGAAAGAAGAAGAGAGGAGAAAAAGAGAAGGAAGAGAAGGGAAGGGAAGAAACGGATGAAAAGAAAAAGGGAGAAAAGGAAAAAAAAGGAATGAAGGAAGGGAGATTAAAAAAGAAGGAAGGAAAGCGAGGGAAAGATAAAGGAGGAGGAGAAAGAGAAGAGGAGAAGAGAAACAGAGAAGGAAGGGAAGGGAAAGGAAGAATGAATGAAAAGAAAAAGGGAGAAAAGGGGAAAAAAGGAATGAAGGAAGGGAAATGAAAAAGGAGAAAGGAAAGCGAGGGAAAAATAAAATACAGGAAGAGAAAGTTAAGGAGAAAAAAGAGAAACAGAAGGGAGGGAAGGGGAAAAACAAATAAAACGAAAAATAAAAAAATAAAGGAGAAATGCAAATAAAGGCGAAGAAAAGCGAGGAAAGACAGGTAGGAAGGAAGAGTGTTAAGGAGGAGAAAGAGAAGAGGAGAGGAGAAAAAACGGACAAACCAACCAACATACATCATTACAATATTAGGGAAAGTCGTGGATCAGGCAGGTGAGGACGAACAGGTGAAAGGTGTGGCGCTGAACGTTAATTAATGATTCTCACACCTGGTGGCCGTGGTGGTGGTGGTGGCGGTGATGATAAGAGATGATGTTGATAGTGATGTTGGTGGTGCGTTTTTAATGGTGATAGAAAGGTGATGATGATGGTGATGATGGTGGTGGTGGTAGTGATGTCTTTGTTGGTGGTGGTGATATGAAAGGTGATAATGGTGATGATTTTGGTGTTTGTGGAGGTGGTGGTGATGGTGGTGATGGTGGTGGTGATGATCGTATTGGACCTTCTTGCACATTCCTAACACACACACACACACACACACACACACACACACACACACACACACACACACACACACACACACACACACACACACACACACACACACACACACACACACACACACACACACACACACCTGTACCTGCCGTCCCTGTGATTACCCTTGGGACACCTTGATCTTACCTGCGGTGTTGTGCGACCCTCCACCACCACCACCACCACTACCACCACCACTACCACCACCACCTCTACCACCACTACCTGAGCCTCATGTAATTAACTCTCACCTGGTTACTCGTCTCTACATTCTTGCGACTATTGGTGGTGATTGTATTGGTGGTGGTGGTGGTGGTGATAATGGTGGTGGTGGTGGTGGTGATCAGTGGCTGCTATTACTTGTTCTCTATTGCTTTTTTTGTCGTTGTTTTCTTTCTTTTCCTTTTTATTTTTCCCCTTCTCCTCGTCTTTTTCCTCCTCGTCCTCCTCCTCCTGTCTTTAACTTTGGGGACACACGCGCTTGAGCCCTTGAGCCCTCCCCCTCACCACCACCACTACCACCACCACCACTACCACCACCACCACTACCACCACCACCACTACTCAGACCATTGTTTATATTCTTTTATGTACAAAGGACCAACATTTCAAGGATTCATTTCAAGGAGCGTAAGCAACAGAATCCCCGAAGTCATCCTCCAGCTATATTCAGCATTAGTTAGACCTCATCTTCATTATAAGGCTCAGTTCTGGTCACCTTACACTAGAATGGATATCAAAAAGTTAGAATCCGTGCAGAGGAGGTTAATAAACTTGCCCTATGAGGAAAGACCTAAACAATTAAACTTGCATTCTGTAGAAAGGCGAAGGGAGCGAGGAGACTTGATCGAGGATGATAAATGGATGAAGGGCTTTAATAAGGGAGATATTAATAAGGTTTTGATGGTAAGAGAACCGGATACAACACGATAAATTGATAAATTCAGATTCAACAAGGACATAGACAAAAATTGGTTTGCCAACAGAGTGGTAGATGAGTGGAACAGGCTGGGCAGTCATGTTGTGAGTGCCAATACGATAGTCACATTAAAAACATTATAAATTTATGGACAGTGATGTTAGGTGGGGTTAGGTTCACAGGAACTGCCATTTACAGCCCTGCCGGCCTCTTGCAGACTCCTTAAATTCTGTTATTATGTTCTTAACACTACACAACGGTAACAACAATAACAATAACAAGAAAAATGAGAACCGCAGCCAAACCATCACCAATCATCATCATCATCATCATCATAATAATAATAATAATAATAATAATAATAATAATCATAATCATAATCATAGTAATAATAATAATAATAATAATAATAATAATAATAATAATAATAATGACAGTGGTAATAATGATAGGATAAGGGAGACAACAATTCTATTAGTTCCCCTTGCTTGGCTGTCAAGGGCGGAGAGAGAGAGAGAGAGAGAGAGAGAGCGAGAGAGGGTAAAGGGAAACAGAGCAAAGGAGAGGGAAGGAGTTAAAGCGAGGTCCAGGATAGCCCTTTCTCTCTCTCCACACACACACATACACAGACACACACACATGAAACAATACTCCGAGAATATAATATGAATTCATGTCTACGTTCGTGTGTGTGTGTGTGTGTGTGTGTGTGTGTGTGTGTGTGTGTGTGTGTGTGTGTACGCATTCATTTGTATTTATATTTAGTTGCTTTTATGTTATTATTATTATTATTATTATTATTATTATTATTATTATTATTATTATTATTATTATTATTATTATTATTGGAGAGACGAGGCGACGAGCGAGTGAGTGAATGATTGGTAAAGGTAAAACTGATCACCTGTTAATGAGATTCTGTGGACAGGTGATGATGATAAAAAAAAGGTAAAAAGAAATTATGATGTGAAATATTTGCCGTGTATCAGTGTGTGTGTGTGTGTGTGTGTGTGTGTGTGTATGTGTGTGTGTGTGTGTGTGTGAGTGTACCTTCCCACTTTCCTTTCTTCCCTGCGGTTCTAAAGAGGCAATTTCCACATGCAGTAAAAAAAAAAAAAAAAAATAGTGAAGTAAAAAAAAATAATACATTGTTAAAAAAAAAGGTTTGCATTATCCGCCGCGCAGGAATTAATATTCTTTCCCGTTCTCTTTTTTTTTTCCTTTAATTAATGTGACCCGAACGACGCGACTCTAATCCTACCTGCTCTCTTTTTTTTTTGCTTTTTTATTTTTTATGTATTCCGAATTCATAACTGCGTGTGTGTGTGTGTGTGTGTGTGTGTGTGTGTGTGTGTGTGTGTGTGTGTGTGTGTGTATACCAACCACCTCGGAGCTAAACGACGCTGATAACACACATGAGGCGCCCCCCTTTCTCTCTCTCTCTCTGCACCTTTCTCTCGCCTCCTCCTCCTCCTCCTCCTCCTCCTCCTCCACCTCCTCCTCCACCTCCACCTCCTCCTCCTCCTCCTCCTCCTCCTCCTCCACCTCCACCTCCTCCTCCTCCCCCTACACACTGCAAGCACTGCGTCACTTAGCCCCGCCCCTCTCCTCCCCTCCCCCTCTTCCCCTCCCCTCCCCTTCTTCTCTCCTCCCCTTTCTCTTCTCCCTCCCCTTTCAACCTCCTCTCCTTGTCCTTCCCCTCCCCTCCCCTCCCCCTCTTCCCCTCCCCTCCTCTTCTTCTTCTCCCTCCCCTTTCTCTTCTCCCTCCCCTTTCAACCTCCTCTCCCTGTCCTTCCCCTCTCCGCCTCACCCCCCTTCGTTCCCTCTTCCCTCTCTTCTCCTCCCCTCTTCTTCTTCTCCTCCCCATCTCTTCTCCTCCCCTTTCAACCCCTCTCCCTGTCCAGCCCTTCATCCGCCTCACTCCCCTTCTTTCCTTCTTCCCTCTCTTCTCCTCCCCTCTTCTTCTTCTCCCCTCCCCTTTCTCTTCTCCCTCCCCATCCAACCTCCTCTCCTTGTCCTTCCCCTCCGCATCCCCCTTCTCTCCTCTTCCCTCTTCCTCCCTTCCCTCCCCCTTCCCCCACTGCTACGCCACATCTCGAAGTAGTTGTAAACCTCTACTGCTCTGATATTCCTTGCCTGTAACACACTACCTTACCTTACCTTACCTTGCCTCAGCTGTATCTTATCTTTACCTTATTTTACCTTATCTTTACTTTACTTTATCCTCACCTTAACTTACCTTAGCTTACTTTACCTTGCTTTTCTTTTTGCCTTACCTTACTTTACCTGCTTTCAACTTAACCTGCTTTAGACTTTACCTGCTCGACACCTTGCCTATAATTATAAGTATTATAAAATATAAGTATCATGGAACGTATCTCATTTGTTGCTGATTATATATTTTTTTTCTTATTATACTTTATTTCCATTTTTCTGCTTTCCCAATTTTTTTTTATCAAGCGTTATGAATATCTAGTACTATCGACAATTATGATGATTCAGTATTATGATTGTTTCTATAGATGGTGATTGTCTAATAACATGTAATTTATTTTTGTTATTATATTTATTTATAGTATTGTCATTATTATATCTGTTCTGTTGTGTATTTCCAAGGATTGGGGAATATTAATACAAGCATTCAGTTTATCAATAGTATATCTGTTCTCTTCTATATTTCCAAGGATCCGGGAATAATAATACATGCATTCAGTGTTATCAATATTATATCTATTCTATTCTATATTTCCAAGGATCGGTGACTATTAATACATGCTTTCAATGCGTGTCGTAGGAGGCGATTAAAAGCTGCATGTCAATTAGGCTGTCGATCAGGTGATATTTCCAAGAAGCCACACTCACTCTCTCTCTCTCTCTCTCTCTCTCTCTCTCTCTCTCTCTCTCTCTCTCTCTGTTGTTGTTGTTGTTGCTGTTGTTGTTTTTCCGCCACAATCGACACACACACACACACACACACACACACACACACACACACACACACCTCTAACACGTTTCATGCCACGCCACACAGCAAGCATTTCGTAATAGATATATCCCACTCACCACTCGCATTACGGACGAGTTTCATTATTATTATTATTAATACCATCACCGTTATTGTTGGTTGCTGTTGTTGTTATTGTTGTTGACGCCGAAAAGGGAGAGTGAAGCTGGGCAACGTTTAAAAGTGAAAGTGATGCTGTATGTGGGAAACGTTTCTCTTTTTGCTGCCGATGTGGAACGATAAAAGAGAGTACAGAGAGTCGGGGTTGTGTGTTTTAATATTACTAATGGGAATGGCAGGTATGCAGGTGTGTGTGTGTGTGTGTGTGTGTGTGTGTGTGTGTGTGTGTGTGTGTGATGGGGTATGGGGTAGGGAGATCTGGAGAATGGGAGGATGAGGGATGGAGGAATGGAGGAATTGGGGGATGCGGGTTGGGGGGATGAGAGATGAGGGAAGGAGGGAATGGGGGAAGGAGGGATTGGGGGATTGGGGGATGAGAGAATGGGGGATTGGGGGATTGGGGGATGAGTGGATGGGGGATTGGGGGATTGGGGATTGGGGGATGAGTGGATGAGTGATTGGGGGATTGGGTGACATGAAGGATGAAAAAATGAGAGAGAGAGAGAGAGAGAGAGAGAGAGAGAGAGAGAGAGAGAGAGAGAGAGAGAGAGAGAGAGAGAGAGAGAGAGAGAGAGAGAGAGAGAGAGACAAGTATTTCCCTCAGCGTCACAAATGTTAAACTAAACACATTTCCTCTTAAAAAAAAAAAGAAGCTCTAGACACTAATCATCCTAATCTCTTTTCCAGGTTTCAGAAGCTGGACGAAGAGTGAGAGAGAGAGAGAGGGAGAGAGAGAAAGAGAGAGAAGAGAGCGAACGAGCCGGAGGAATCGAGAGAAAGAGAGAAAGAAAACGAGGTAACGAGAACGAGTGTGTGAGAAACCAGAAAAAAAACAGGAAAAAAGCAGGAAAAAAGCAGAGAGGGGGAAAGCAGGTGGGCGTACTGGTTGGAGAGAGAAAGAGAGAGAGAAAAAAAGTGCCGGGTGGTGAGGCGGGCGGGACAGGTGCGTTCGGGCAGGTAACAGGTGTGTCATGAGCCAGTGAGAGTGAGTCGCCCAGTCAGTCAGTCAGTCAGTCAATCCGTCAGTAAGTCCGTCAGTGCGTCAACCAGCCATGAGTGGAACCTCGGCTGCCAGTGAGCAGATCCAGCAGGCAGCAGCAGGCGGCGCAGCAGGAGGCGCGGTAGCAGCAGCAGCAGCAGCAGTAGGAGCAGCAGGGAATGGAGGCCCTGCTGGAGGAAGCGCCGCAGCAGGAGGAGGAGCAGGAGGAGGCGCAGCAGGGGGAGCATCAGCCGCCTCCACAGCCAACGCCGTGTCCCTCTCCGCCGCAGCACTCGCGCAGGAGGGCTCGGACGGGCTGGGGGCGCTGAAGGGGAGCAGTCCGGGCGGCTCCCCCTACCGTGGCTCCCCTAGAGGCGGCCCCACCCTCACGCGCTCGCAAACCCTCGGCCCCGGCGCTAGCTCCGGCCTGGACGAGAAGCGGGAACGTCCGTCGGGCCTCGGCAGAGTGTTCAACCCGCCCAAGCTTGAGAGGTGAGTGTGGGGGGTGTTGTGGGGGGAGGTGGGGGGTGTTGGGTGTTGGAGGTATTGAGGGGTGTTGGGTGTTGGAGGTATTGGGGGGTGTTGGAGGTTGGAGGTGTTGGGGGTGATGGGTGTTGGGGTAGTGGGGAGTGCTGGGTGTATTGTGGGGGGGGGGGGGGGTGATTAGTGTGTTTGACTATGGGTGGGGGGGGGGGGTATGGGGGGTCAATATAGGTGTGCATAGGTATGTGTATTGTATTTTGTGTATAGTATAGGTGTATATATGTGTATCGTGTAGTATTGGTGTGTATTTTTATAGTATTGTGTGTAGCGGGCTTATTTTATTATTGTTTCCTTTTTTTGTGTCCTTGAGCTGTCTCCTTTGTTGTAAAAAAAAAAAAGGATAGGTGATCATGAGTGTGTGTAGTGTGGGTGGGGGGGGTTGGGGGGGTGAATGGGTGGGTGAGTAAGGGTGAGTTTAAGTGTGGGTGAGTGGGTGGTGGAGTGGGTGACTGTGACTGGGGTGTGGACAGTGTTCGAGCCCCCTTACCTCCCACGAGCTTTAGAGATTAGGGTTGTGAGTCCATTTTGTATCCTGCTGTGTTTATTGTGGATCTCTCTCTCTCTCTCTCTCTCTCTCTCTCTCTCTCTCTCTCTCTCTTCACTTTAAATTCAGCAATATAAACAATTCACTATAACACGCCCACTAAGCCCCTCCCCCTTCTTCATTAAGCAAACGTCATTGGCCAATCCACCTGGGGCTGCGTGTTTGTGATTGGTGGAAGAGACCTGGGCAAGAAAGGTTAATTAATTTTCATGACTGACAGGCTGGGGGGAAAGAGGAAGGAGGGGAGGGAGGGAGAGGGAAGGGGAGGAGATAGAGGGCGAGTTTAGGTCTTACAGTCTGATAAGTTAAACGTGAATTCAGTATTTATTCCATTTATTTATTTTGTTCATCGTTTTTTGTTCTTCTATCTCGGCTTCACTAGAACAATATAGGGTAGTCAGTTGGCCCCCGTCTCTGGTAGCGCGGGCGGATTTTTTTTATGGTACCGCCGCTAACGCATCTATAGAATCCCTCGGTGGTGGTGGTATGATGAACTGATGGAGAAGGGAAGGATTGACTGTGGTGGTGGTGGTGGTGTAGTAGATTCAGCAGTATGAGGAATTAATGTGGTGTTGAAATGGAGTGGTGTTGAAATGAAGTGGTGTTGTGAAGTGAAGAAATGGTAGTGAAGTGGTGTTGGTGGTGGTGTTATCTTCGGCTGTTGGGTAAGAAGAGGAGGGGGAAGATAATAGGTTAAAAATGAGTGAATGAGGATGGCTATAGTGGAGGAGGAGGAGGAGGAGGAGGAGGAGGAAGGAGATATGAGGGAAATGTGTGTGTGTGTGTGTGTGTGTGTTGGGTAGGTTGGGGTGTAGGATGGCGTGCAAGGAAAGAGAGGTAAGGGAGGAGGGAGGAGGAAGGGCGTGCGCGCTAATGTAGGAAAGCAGGAAGGAAGGAAGGAAAGAAGGAAGGAAGTGGCCGAAGGGAAGAGGGAGTGTGTGTGTGTGTGTGTGTGTGTGTGTGTGTATGTAAATGAATGCAGAGAAGAAAGGAAGGGGAGGAAGAAAGGAATAGGGGAAGAGGGAGAGGAAGGAAGGGATAAAAAATAGGTTTGGACATAAATAAGTGAAGGAAGGCAGAAAGAAAGAGGCCGAAGAAGGAAGAAGGAAGAAACAGAGAAAGAAGGAAAATGCATGTAGGAATGGGAGATGGAGGAAGGAAGAGGAAGAAGAGGGAATGAAAAGAGGTAATGTGCGTTTAAATGGGAAGTTAGAGGAATAATGGAAGGGGTAATGAAGATGGAATTAGAGGAGACGAAATGTTTGCTTAAATTCATGGAGGAAGGAAGGAAGGAAGGAAGGAAGAGGCAAAAGGGAAAGGAATAGGAGAAGGCGGAGTGTGTGTGTGTGTGTGTGTGTGTGTGTGTGTGTGTGTGTGTGTGTGTGTGTGTGTGTGTGAATGGATTGAGGGATGAAGGAAAGGAAAGAAGGGGAAGGAATTGGGAAAGAGGGAAGGTGTGTGTTTAAATATATAGGGGGAGGAATGAAGGGGAAGGAATTGGGGAAGAGGGAGAAGGTGTGTTAAAATGGGTAGGGGAGGAATGAAGGGGAAGAAGGGTAGAAATAGTAGAAGAGGGAGTAGATATGTTTAGATGTGTAAAGGGAGGAAGGAAGGGGAGGAAGGGGAGGAATTGGGGATGAGAGGGAGAGGGTAAGTTTGAATGGGAAGGGGAGGAGGAAGGAAGGGGAAGAAGGGGAAGAGAAGTAAGGGATGGAAGGGATGTCTGGAAGGGTATATTAAGTGTTCTACTACTACTACTACTACTACTACTACTACCACCACCACCACCACCACCTCTACAAACAACAACAACAACAACAACACGTTACCTCCATTATATTCAAACGGTTAGGAAAGAAAAAAAAAAACTCCCCCTGAAGAAAGTATAGAAAAAAAAGCTGGTCTAGTATAAACACCTTCCCTCCCTCTCTCCCTCCCTTTTCCCTCCACTCCCTCCCTCTCTTCTCTCCCTCCCTCCCTCCCTCCCCCCTGACTAATGCTCAAACATCCCAACGCTTAAGTGGAAAAACGTATA
>NC_066512.1:24403268-24410768 GCF_024679095.1 Eriocheir sinensis
TTAAGTCCTCGAGGCGTCTGTTTACGGAAATTACCGACTATTTGAAGACGCAATTAAAAGAGAGAGAGAGAGAGAGAGAGAGAGAGAGAGAGAGAGAGAGAGAGAGAGAGAGAGAGAGAGAGAGAGAGAGAGAGAGAGAGAGAGAGGAGGGGGGGGAGGGGGGTCTGAGTTCATGCCAAAGCGCCGCATTAACTTTAATTTTTGCCTCAAAGTCCAGAACGAGCGAGGCAGAAGAGATCTCCTTTATAGAATAGCCCTGGGGGGGAGGGGGGGGGAGGAATAGGTTGGGAGATGAGAGGAGAGGAAAGGAGAGAGGAGGAGAGGGGGGTAAGGCGAGGGAATGTCAGGACAGGGAAGAAGGGGAGAAGAGAGGAGGAGGAGGAGAAGGAGGAGGAGGAAGAGGAGGAGGAGGTGGATGGGAGGGGAAGGGAAGAGAGGAGAGGGAGAGGAGGGAAGAGAAGGAATGGTGATTTTTTTATGTGAGGGTAAGAGAGGAGGGGAGGGAAGTGAAGGGGAAAGGAAGGGAGAGTAGAGGAAAGATAGGAGAGGATAAGAGAGGAGAGGAAAGGAGAGGAAAACAGAGGACAAGAGAGGTAATGTTAGATGAGGGAAGAGAAGAGGAGAGAGAAGTTTAGGAGAGAGAGGAGGTGAAGGGAGGGGGCGAAAGGAGATGACAAAAATGGCTAAGGATGATAAGGGCTGAGAAAGGAAGGGAAGGGAAAGGAAGGGGAGTTGAAGGAAGGGAGGTGAAAGGAAGGGAAGGAAAGGGAAAAGAAGGAGAGGGGAAAGAAGGGAGAGGAAGGGAAGGGAAGGGAAGGGAAAGGAATGGGAGGGGAAGGAAGGAAGGTTAAGGAAAGGGAAGGGAAGGGAAAGGAAGTGGAGGGGAAAGAAGGGAGGTGAAGGGAAAAGAAGGGAAGGGAAAGGAAGGGGAAGGGAAGGAAGGGAGGTGAAGGGAAGGGAAGGGAAGGGAAAAGGAGTGGAGGGGAAAGAAGGGAGGTGAAAGGAAGGGAGGGGAAGGGAAAAGGAGTGGAGGGGAAGGAAGGGAGGGGAAGGGAAGAGAGGTGAAGGGGAGGGACGGGAATCCTTGAACTCACCCTCTCTCTCAGGCATAGGTAAACACAACACCTGCTAATGAGTTCCCTTGACAGCTAATGAGTGAAAAATGGGATGGAAAAAAAGGTGCGCGCGTTGGTGTGAGATATTTCGCCGCTTTTTGTGAATGTATGTCAGTTGTGTGTGTGTGTGTGTGTGTGTGTGTGTGTGTGTGTGTGTGTGTGTGTGTGTGTGTGTGTGTGTTCTCTTTCTCTTATTTTACTACTTCTTTGCCTTTGTTTTCTTCTTCTGCCTTTTTTTCCTTTTCCTTTTCCTTATTTTTTATTTGTCTTGTTTACTTACTCTTTTGTCCTTCTTTTTTTCTTTTTTGCCCTCTCGGAAAGGAGCTAATTACTAATCTATTTCTACTACTACTACTACTACTACTACTACTACTACTACTACTACTTCAGACAATAATAGTAATACATTCATAAGTCCTAATACTCCTTTCCGAAGCTTCTGTCCTTCATATGATTAATTAGTGGAATTTTAATTGGTTCAGAATTAGTGGAAAGTTACTGGAAATAACTCTCTCTCTCTCTCTCTCTCTCGGGGGGTGAGGGGGGGTCGTAGCTCCCCCTACACGCCATATATCTCTCTCGGGGATTATCATTTTGGGGTATTGGTAATTTCAACCCATAGTAATAATAATAATAGTAATAATAATAATAATAATAATAATAATAATAATAATAGTAATAATAATGGTGGTGGTGGTGATGATAACGTTTGTGGTGAAGGGTAATCGTGGAGGTAGTGGTGATGGTGATGATGGGGTGGAGGTTGTGGTGATGGTGATGGTGGTGATGGTGATGGTCTTGTTATTGTTGTTGTTGGTGATGGTGGTATTGTTGTTGTTGTTGTTGTTGTTGGTGGTGGTGGTGGTGATGATGGTGATGATGGTAGTGTTGTTGTTGTTGTTGGTGGTGGTTGTATTGTTGTTGTTGTTGGTGGTGGTGGTGGTGATGGTGATGATGGTGGTGATGGTGATGATGGTGGTGATGAAGATGGTGATGGTGGTATAGTAATTCATTTTGTAGTTTTTCTCTTCCTTCCTTCCTTCCTTCCTTCTTGTTCTCTATCCTTCTTTTCTTTTATCTCTCCTTCCTTCCTTCCATCCTTCCTTTCTTTTATCTCTCCATCCTTCCTTCCTTCCTTCCTTCTCTTCTTCCTTTCTCCTCTATTCTGTTTCCATGCGCCCTTCTATTATTAGCTTCCCTTCTATTCTTCCCTCTTCATTTTTCTTCCTTCTTCTTTTCCCGTCAGAACTTCCCTTCCCTTCCTCTTCCTCCCTCTCCTCCCTTCCTCTTTTTTACCTCACTTTGCTTTCACTTCGCCTCCTCCCTCAATCATTTCTTCCATAGTTCCTGCATCTTCTTTTCTCTCTCTCTCTTGTCCTGTCAATTATCCACGGTTCTTTCTACTGCGCTGGAGAGAGAGAGAGAGAGAGAGAGAGAGAGAGAGAGAGAGAGAGAGAGAGAGAGAGAGAGAGAGAGAGAGAGAGAGAGAGAGAGGGGGGGGGAGGTTAAAGGATGTAATTTATTGCTGACGTAAACACACACACACACACACACACACACACACACACACACACACACACACACACACACACACACACACACACACACACACACACACGTAGGGAGGTTAAACAAATGTTCTGAATTGGACTACAAATATAGGCTGCAGGATAAACGAGAGAGAGAGAGAGAGAGAGAGAGAGAGAGAGAGAGAGAGAGAGAGAGAGAGAGAGAGAGAGAGAGAGAGAGAGGGAGAGAGAGAGAGAGAGAGAGAGAGAGAGAGAGAGAGAGAGAGAGAGAGAGAGAGAGAGAGAGAGAGAGAGAGAGAGAGAGAGAGAGAGAGAGAGAGAGAGAGAGAGAGAGAGAGAGAGAGAGAGGGTAGTTTTATGAGCCTAGTGATAGTTTGACAAGGCCCCTGCACCATGAACACGAAAATATACTGATGAAAATACGACTAACCTTTTTTGTGACCTTGGAAAATAGTTGTGAGTGCCGAGAGCGCCTGAAAAAATAATAAGGGCAATATTCTTAAGCAATTCGACTCCCAAGCACACACATTTGCCAAGGCTTTCGTAGGAGAGAGAGAGAGAGAGAGAGAGAGAGAGAGAGAGAGAGAGAGAGAGAGAGAGAGAGAGAGAGAGAGAGAGAGAGAGAGAGAGAGAGAGAGAGAGAGAGAGAGAGAGAGAGAGAGAGAGAGAGAGAGAGAGAGAGAGAGAGAGAGAGACAGACTATCTATATCTCGGCCTTTGGAAATAGTTGAGGTGAGAGGTGGAAGAGTCTGGAGAATGGCGATGCAGGAAACAAGGAAGAAATGAATGAGGGAGGAGGTGAAGTGAAAGAGAACAGCAGCAAGGAGAGGAAGGGAGGAGAGGGAGGAAGGCAAGGGAAGGGAAGTACTGTCGGGAAAAGAAGAAGGAAGGAAAATGAACAGGGAAGAGTAGAGAACCGACCTTATGACACCTGACAGCCAGACTCCCAGCGTGTCTCCCTCACCTCTCATCGTATTGCCACTCCACGTAACTCTTGTAATGTAATATAACCTCAAGCCTCCAAGTTCAAGGTCGTCTTCATCAAGGACACACATTTGCCAAGGCTTTCGTAGGAGTTTGGGGCGATTTCATGGATACGTTTCTGGCCCTGGTGGTAGTTTGACCCTTCCTCTGTACCATGAACGTGAAAGAACACTCATGGAAATTCAATTAATCTATATCTCGGCCTTTGGAAGTAACTGAGGTGAGAGGTGGGAGGGTCTGAGAATACCTACCTTAACTCCTTCACTACTGATTTCCTACCAGAAGACCTCATCAAGCTTCTGGAATGGAGCAAAAACTGGCTGTTACAATTCAATATAGAAAAATGTAAAGTCCTGTACCTGGGAAGGGGATATACAGCACACCGATACCACATGGGAAACACTTCACTATCCACCACAGAGGCAGAGAAGGTCCTGGGAGTGTATGTTACTAGGCTACCAGGGAAGGCCAAATCCGTGCCAATCGCAGCGGACGGGTTAAGACACCTGAGAGCCAGACTCCCAGCGTGTCTCCCTTACTTCTTTGCTCAACGCTGCCAGATTGTCGTACTCAGCCTCTTATATTTACCGACTTCCGACCCAAAAACAGTCTCATGGACCCAAATAAGGAGATTCACTTATAATTATCGTTAAAATAGTGAATTCACGATGTTTCTTGGCAATAATTAGGCGTCAGAAACCGGCAAATACTATGCTCTGAGTACGATAATCAGGACAACTCTCCTCCCGAAGTTGACCTCTCTTTCGGCCACCTATTTTGATTCTTTTTATAGGAGCAGCGAGTACCGGCTTTTTTTTATTATTATTGTTTCCTTTTATTGTGCCCTTGAGCTGTCTCCTTTGTTGTAAAAAAAAAATATGGCAACGATGTCTCTGCCTTGTATTGCCACTCCACGAAACTCTGGCAATGTAATATAACCTGAAGCCTCCAAGTTCAAGGTCGTCATAATACTCTCTTGCAAGGTATAAGTCAACCTGGTATTTCCTCTTCAACAGACCACGTTTATTAGTCATAGAATAGAGACAGAGAACATACAGAGAAACAAATGAAAAGAAAGTATAGGATAAATAAATACAGGAAAGGGATGGAGAAATACAGATTGCGTTTTCTGAGTATTGTAATAGTGACGGAAGACTGCAGAAAAAATAACAGAAAAAAAGATAGAACGTACAGAATAAATAATAAAAGGATAAAGTGAAGTTATACAGAGTGCGTTTTCGAGAACAGTTTAACAAAGAGGTAGAATGCGTAGAGAATAGAACAAGAAGATGGAAGGTACAGAATAAATTAAAATAGACAAGTGAAGAAATATAGGATACGTTCTCGATATAATGTAATGAAGAGGCGAAAAAAAACATAAAAAGCAGAAGAAAAAGATATAGAAAATACAGAAGAAAGAAAAAAAACCCACAGAAGAAAAAAGTGAAGGTATTTAGACTACATGTGCAGAATGACTTGATAAAAAGACATAAAAAAAGATGAAAAACAGTTACAGAAAAAGACATAAAAAAAAGGAGAAACAGTTACAGAAATAGGCATAAAAAAAGGAAAAACAGTTACAGAAAAAGGCATAAAAAAAGGAAAAACAGTTACAGAAAAAGGCATAAAAAAAGGAAAAACAGTTACAGAAAAAGGCATAAAAAAAGGAAAAACAGTTACAGAAAAAGGCATAAAAAAAGGAAAAACAGTTACAGAAAAAGGCATAAAAAAAAGAAAAACAGTTACAGAAAAAGGCATAAAAAAAGGAGAAACAGTTACAGAAAAAGGCATAAAAAAAAGAAAAACAGTTACAGAAAAAGGCATAAAAAAAGGAGAAACAGTTACAGAAAAAGGCATAAAAAAAGGAGAAACAGTTACAGAAAAAGGCATAAAAAAAGGAGAAACAGTTACAGAAAAAGACATAAAAAAAAGGAAAAACAGTTACAGAAAAAGACATAAAAAAAAGGAAAAACAGTTACAGAAAAAGACATAAAAAAAAGGAGAAACAGTTACAGAAAAAGACATAAAAAAAGGAGAAACAGTTACAGAAAAAGACATAATAAAAAGGAGAAACAGTTACAGAAAAGACATAAAAAAGGAGAAACAGTTACAGAAAAGACATAAAAAAAAGGAAAAACAGTTACAGAAAAAGACATAAAAAAGGAAAAACAGTTACAGAAAAAGACATAAAAAAAGGAGAAACAGTTACAGAAAAAGACATAAAAAAAGGAGAAACAGTTACAGAAAAAGACATAAAAAAAAGGAGAAACAGTTACAGAAAAAGACATAAAAAAAGGAGAAACAGTTACAGAAAAAGACATAAAAAAAAGGAAAAACAGTTACAGAAAAAGACATAAAAAAAAGGAGAAACAGTTACAGAAAAAGACATAAAAAAAAGGAGAAACAGTTACAGAAAAAGACATAAAAAAAAGGAAAAACAGTTACAGAAAAAGACATAAAAAAGGAAAAACAGTTACAGAAAAAGACATAAAAAAAGGAGAAACAGTTACAGAAAAAGACATAAAAAAAGGAGAAACAGTTACAGAAAAAGACATAAAAAAAAGGAAAAACAGTTACAGAAAAAAAGCATAAAAAAAGGAAAAACTGTTACAGAAAAAGACATAAAAAAAGGAGAAACAGTTACAGAAAAAGACATAAAAAAAGGAGAAACAGTTACAGAAAAAGACATAAAAAAAAGGAAAAACAGTTACAGAAAAAGGCATAAAAAAAAGGAAAACCAGTTACAGAAAAAAAGCATAAAAAAAAGGAAAAACAGTTACAGAAAAAGACATAAAAAAAAGGAGAAACAGTTACAGAAAAAGACATAAAAAAAAGGAGAAACAGTTACAGAAAAAAGCATAAAAAAAAGGAAAAACAGAAAAAAAGTGGATAAATGTGTCTTGATAATGTAACAGAGGCAATAAAGGAATCATAAAAATAACATAAAAGTGTGAGAAAAATAACGGAGGACGGCAATTTGCGCTTTTCAAATACGATAACATGAAATAAAAAGAAATGCACAGAAAGAGAAAAATGAAAGAAAAAGTTAAGAAATGCAGAATGCGTAATGTAATAAAGAGAGAAAAGAAGAGAGACAAGAAAAAAAAGGTCAGTGAAAAATGTGAGGATTGCAATGTGTGATTCTCAAATACGAAAGACAGAAATTGCGGAGGAAATAAAATATGAGAAAATAGTGAAGGAATGTTGACGCGCGTTTTCAGAATAATAAAACAAAGAGGAAGAAAAAAAAATGCACCAAGTGGAAAAAAGTGGAGGCTTGTTATGTATTCTTTATAAAATACAACAAAAATGAATAGAAAGTGGAAAAGAAACAACAACAACAACAACAATGACAACAACAACAAAACTAAGGGAATTTAATACAATGCGTTTTCAGAATAATGCAACGAGAGTGAGACAAAAAGGATATGAATTACAGAAAGGATTTTAAAGTGCAGAAGAAAGGTCACAGAAAGGATTGTAAAGTATAAAAGGATATATACTGAGAAGGATATAAGGTACAGAAAGAATATTAAGGTCAGAAACGATATAAGGAATAGAAAGGGTATAAAGTGCAGAAGAAAGGTCACAGAAAGGATTGTAAAGTATAAAAGGATATATACTGAGAAGGATATAAGGTGCAGAAAGAATATTAAGGTCAGAAACGATATAAGTAACAGAAAGGGTATAAAGTGCAGAAGAAAGGTCACAGAAAGGATTATAAAGTACAGAAAGGCTATAAAGTGCAGAAGAAAGGTCACAGAACGGATTATAAAGTACAGAAAGGCTATAAAGTGCAGAAGAAAGGTCACAGAAAGGATTATAAAGTACAGAAAGAATATTAAGTGCAGAAGAAAGGTCACAGAAAGGAT
>NC_066512.1:24418268-24425768 GCF_024679095.1 Eriocheir sinensis
CTAAAACTCTTCTTGGTGAGACTTATGGCGCTTAAGAAAAGTATCAAGACACCTCCTAGACTGAATTTGACCTTTCTTTTTTTGTCTTTTTTTCTCTTTAGTCTTTAACGAAGCAGTGTATTTTTTTTCTACCTCGCCAAGTTTCTTCTTCTAAAACTCTTCTTGGTGAGGATTATGGCGTTCAAGGAAAGTTTCAAGACACCTCCTAGACTAAATTTGACCTTCCTTCTTGTCTTTTTCTCTTTAGTCTTTAGCGAAGCAGTGTATTTTTTCTACCTTGCCAAGTTCCTTCTTCTAAAACTCTTCTTGGTGAGACTTATGGCGCTTAAGAAAAGTATCAAGACAACTCCTAGACCTATTTTGAGTTTACCTTTTTGTTTTATTCTTCTACCCTCCTTAGTCGTCCGGAACAGTGTAATTTTTTTCATCCTTGCCAAGTTCTCTCTTCAAAAACTCTTCTTGGTAATGCTCATGGAGTTAACAGAAATTATTAAGACACTTCCCAGACCGAATTTGAGTTTTTCTTTTCGGTTTCTTCTTCTCTCCTCTTTTGTCTTTACCGGAACAGTATATTTTTTTTCATCCTTGCTAAGTTCCTTCTTCTAAAACTCTCCATGGTGAGATTTATGGCGTCCAAGGAAAGTTTCAAGACACCTAGATCGAATTTAATTTTTCTTTTTTGGTTTCTTCTCCTCTCCTCGTTTGATCTGTGTATTTTTTCTTCCTTGCTAAGTTCCTTCTGCTAAAACTTCATGATTGGACGTTAACAGGAAATCTTCAAAACCACTCCCGGACCTTCCTTTGTGTCTTTTTCTTTCCTCTTAAGTCTTTACAGGAGCAACGCGTAGTGGGTTGTTACTGGTTTAAAGGAAAGTATAACGTGCTTAGGAAAGTCAAGGGAAAGCATCAGTTTAAGTCTCAAGTTAGAGGAAAGTAGAAAATTTAAGGAAAAATATCAATCGCGTGGGAAAGTTTAAGGAAATTATCGAGTTTATGGAAAGTATCTAGGAAAAGGATGTGGGAAAGTTACAAGGGCATAGAGAGAACTTTTATTGATGTAAGGGGATCTTGATACTTCCCTGTGATGCATTAAAATAAGTAAAGATATCTGTATAAAATTAAGGAAGGAAGGAAGGAAGGAAGAGAGGGAGGGAGGGGAGTGGGGATGAAGGGAATAAAGGAAGGAAGGAAGAAAGGAAGGAGGGAAAGAAGGGAGGGAGGGATGGAAGGAGGGGGAGGGAGGAAATAAATGAAGGAAGGAAGGAAGGGAGGAAGGAAGATACAAAGAAAGTAAGAAAAAAAAGAAAAGAAGGAAGGAAGGAAGGAAGTTAGGGAGGAAGGAAGGAAGGGAGGGAGGGAGGAGGAATGGAAGGAGGGAAATGGAGGGAGGGAGGAACTAAATGAATGGATGAATGAATGAATGAAGGAAGGAAGGATGTTACTTTACCTAAATCACAGAATACTCTCACCATTGTATACCATTTTCCTTCTGTTCTCGTCTTTTTACGAGTAGACAATCGTTGTATTGTTTCTTTCCTTCCTTTCTTTAGTCCGGCGTTGCAGAGGGAAAGAGGAATAGAATTAAAAGGTGGTGGTGGTGGAGGAGGAGGAGGAGGAGGAGGAGGAGGAGGAGCAGGTTGGAGGAGGAGGGGGGGAAGTGGAGAAGGAAGAGGAGATTGGAGGTATAGGAGAAGTTTTGAGAGGCATAGAAGGAGGAGAAGTAGAAGAAGAGAAAGAGAAAATTTGGAGGAAGAGAAAGAGAGAAAGAGGAATAGAAGGATATGGAGGAAAAGAGAGAGAGGAGAAGAAGGATGTAGAAAAAGAGGAAGATAAAGAAAGAGAACATTAGTAAAAAGAGAGAAAAGAAGAAAAGAAATGTTTAAAAAAGGATTGCAGTAGGAGACAAAAATAGAAGAATATAAAGAAGGAGAGAGAGAGAAAGAGGAGGAGGAGAAGGAAAAAGAGAAATATGTAGAAAGAGTGTTAATAAAAAGAGAATAGAAGGAGGAGGAAGAGAAATGTTTAAAAAAGGATTGAAGTAGATAAAAATAGAAGAGGATGAAGGAGAAGAGGGAAAGAGGAGGAGGAGGAGGAGGAGGAGGTAGAAAAATAGAAAGATGAAGAAAGAGTGTTAATAAAAAGAGAATAGAAGGAGGAGGAAGAGAAATGTTTAAAAAAGGATTGGAGTAGATAAAAATAGAAGAGGATGAAGGAGAAGAGGGAAAGAGGAGGAGGAGGAGGAGGAGGAGGAGGAGGAGGAGGAGGAGGAGGAGGAGGAGGAGGAGGAGCAGGAATATAGCATGGAGACGTATACAATGAGAGAGTAAATTTATATATGTAGAATAGCAACTACGAATGTCACTTTTGTTTTAACTGTAGAAAAATACCTCCATTGTTTTCCTCATTAATTTTGCTCTCATTTCCTTCTTCACTTCTGCGTCTGAAACATAAAAAAAGAGAAAAAAAAAGTTAAATATTTGTCTAGAAACGTTATTTTTTTTTTTTTAATCTCGAATGTAAGTATTTGTTAAAACTTCGGTCTCAGTAATTTTTTTTTTTACTTCTTTAACTTTTCTTCTTTTTTCCTTCATTTCTATTTTTCTTTATTTTTCCCTCCCTTCCTTTCTTCCGTTCTTCTTTCTTTTCTTCATTCCTTCCATCTGTTATACCTTCCTTCCTTTCTTCTGTTCATCGTTCGTTCGTTCGTTTCTTGATTTCTCTCTTTCTTTCTTTCTTTCTTTCTTTCTTTCTTTCTTTCTTTCTTTCTCTATTTATTTTTATTTCTTCCTTTTTTGCTCCCTCCCTCCCTCTCTTTCCTTCCTTCCTTCCTCCCTTCCTTTCTTCCTTCATTTATTTCCTTCCTTCCTCCCTCCCTCCCTTCCTTCCATCCATCCATCCTTCCATCCTTCCTTCCATCCCTTCCTTCCTTCCTTCCTTCGCAGATTAGTCTCAAACTCACTCTGGTATTAAGTTTCCTCATTAGCTTAATTGACGTTCGCTATTTTTCATTCATATTTTTTTCTCCTCTCCCTCCCCTTTTTTTTTTATTCCACCCAGCTGTGTTTAGCGAGGTCACATTTCTTTCCTCCTCATTTTTGTACTGCCTCCCGGTCGCTCTCTGGTCTCGTGCGTGTGTGTGTGTGTGTGTGTGGGGGGGGGGGGGGGGGTCTTTCAAAAGGCGACCGCTGTAAAAAAAAAAAAAATTAAAGGATACAGTTGTGCGGTTCTCACTTGGGTTTCATTTTTTAGAAGTTTTAGTAGTAGTAAAGGTTGAAGGTGGTGGTGGTGGGGGAGGAGGAGGAGGAGGAGGGGGGGGGAGGTGAAGGAAGAGCAGATTGAAGGTAAAAGAGGAGGTTTGGGATTCATAGAAGGAGGAGGTGAAGGAGAAGGAGAAATAGAAGAAGAGAAAGAGAAAGAAAGAACAGAGAAAATTTGAAGAAGGAAGAGAAAGAGAGAGAAAGAGAAAAAGTAGAAGGAAAAGGTAGAGAAAGGAAAAGAGAATGTGGAGGAGGAAGAGGAAGAAAATCAGAAAGAGCAAGAAAGAGGAAAAGGAAGAGGAAAATAGGGAAGATTAGGAGGAGGAAGAGGAGAAGGAAGGAGAAGAGGAGGAGGAGGAGGAGGCAAGCTTAGGCGAGGAAGAAGGAGCTTATTAATCAAGTTGCTTAATATAATCTTCTAAATACCTTTCTTTCAACTTTTTTTTTGTTCTGAGTCTGATGAGTTTTGTTTATAAAAATAGGAGCAACATAAAGCCGGATGTCACAGTCAGTTAATCAGTCAGTCAGTCAGCTAGTAGGTCAGTCAGTCAGTCAGTTAGTCAGTCAATGTGAGTTAATCTATTTTTTTCCTTCCCTCTTTCTTTTCTTCCTTCCTTCATACATTTATTCATTCATTCATTCATTCATTCATTCAGTCAGTCAGCTAGTAGGTCAGTCAGTCAGTCAGTCAGTCAATGTGAGTCAGTCTATTCTTTCTTCCTTCCTTCTTTCTTTTCTTCCTTCCTTCCTTCCTTCCTTCATACATACATTTATTCAAACACTCATTCATTCATTCAGTCAGTAAGTCAGTCAGTCGGTCAGTCAGTTAATTAGTCAGTCAGTCAGTTAATCAGTCAGTCAATCAGTTCAGTCAGTCGGTCAGTCAGTTAATTAGTCAGTCAGTCAGTTAATCAGTCAGTCAATCAGTTCAGTCAGTCGGTCAGTCAGTTAATTAGTCAGTCAGTCAGTTAATCAGTCAGTCAATCAGTTCAGTCAGTCACTCACTCAGTTAATTAGTCAGTCAGTCAATCAGTTAGTCAGTCAGTCGGTCAGTCAGTTAATCAGTCAGTCAATCAGTTCAGTCAGTCAGTCACTCAGTTAATTAGTCAGTCAGTCAATCAGTTAGTCAGTCAGTTCAGTCACGGTTTTCTTCAAAGTAATTTCGATGTTTTGTTGTTTCGTTGAATGTAAAAATGAAGGAAAAGCTGAATGGATAAAAAAACAGAAAAAAAAATAAAAAACACCATATTAACAACCTCATTCACCCGTCAATACAAACCGTTGACTCCATATCTTCAAATTCTCATGAACCTGATCTCGATGTCTTAGGGTTTTGCTGAGCTGTGCGTATTAAGAAAAATTTGAATGGAGAAAATAAAAACCGTAACCTCCCCCCCCTCCCCCCGTATTAAACAACCTCATTCACCCGTCAATACAAACCGTTGACTCCTCATCACTAATTTCACGCCTCAAGGTACGCAATTCCGATGTTTTGTGTGTTTGGCGAGACGTAAGAATGAATGAAAATCTGAATGGAGTAAAACAAAGACAACAACGTGAACCTAGGACGCCATTTATTAGGCCCACGTCCCGCCTGTCAATACCACGAGCTAGGCCTATGATGTATGGGTAGGCCTCCGTTTATGCATTTTCAGTTTTCGCGGTTTTAAGTTGTGCGGTTTTGATTACGCGGTTTGAATAACTTTGCTGGTTTTTATTGGCGCGGTTTTTATTATTATTTGTGGTTTTAATTGTTTTCGGTTTTAATTGACGCGGTTTTGATTATTATTTGTGGTTTTAATTGTTTTCGGTTTTGATTATTATTTGTGGTTTTAATTGTTTTCGGTTTTTATTGACGCGGTTTTTATTATTATTTGTGGTTTTAATTGTTTTCGGTTTTTATTGACGCGGTTTTGATTATTATTTGTGGTTTTAATTGTTTTCGGTTTTTATTGACGCGGTTTTTATTATTATTTGTGGTTTTAATTGTTTTCGGTTTTTATTGACGCGGTTTTTATTATTTGTGGTTTTAATTGTTTTCGGTTTTTATTGACGCGGTTTTTATTATTATTTGTGGTTTTAATTGTTTTCGGTTTTTATTGACGCGGTTTTTATTATTATTTGTGGTTTTTATTATCTGCGGTTTTTATAGTCGGGAAATAAGGAATAGAAAAATAAAGAATATGATAAAGAATGAATATTAGAATAGAAAATAAAAATAAAGATTAAAACAGAATAGAATAGAGAATAAAGAATAAAGAAAATAATAAATAATAAGGAAGAATAAAGAGAAATAAAATAGAAAACAGAAAAAAGGATTATGAATGAAAGAATGGAAGAGAAAACGATAGAATGAAAGAAATGAAAGAGAGAATGAAGGGAATGAAAGAGAGAATAGAAGGGAATGAAAGAGAGAATAGAAGAGAATGAAAGAGAGAATGAAGGGAATGAAAGAGAGAATGAATGAAAGAAAATGAAGGGAATGAAAGAGAGAATGAATAAAAGAGAGAATGAAGGGAATGAAAGAGAGAATGAAGGGAATGAAAGAGAGAATGAATAAAAGAGAGAATGAAGGGAATGAAAGATAAAATGAAGGGAATGAAAGAGAGAATGAATAAAAGAGAGAATGAAGGGAATGAAAGAGAGAATGAATAAAAGAGAGAATGAAGGGAATGAAAGAAAAAATGAAGGGAATGAAAGAGAGAATGGAAGGGGAAGGAAAGAGGATAGGATAAAGAAAAAAAAGAAGAAAAAGACCCCCCTCCCCTTCCCCTACCCCCCCTTTTTATCCCTCCCTGACCGAACAAGAGAACGGAAGGATGAAAGTAATTATGATGAAGAAAAAATAAAAAAAAAGACTCCCCCTCTCCTCGCCCCCCTCCTCCCCCCATACTTACCCCCTCCCCTCCCTCCTCCTCCCCTCCTTTTTTACCCCCTCCCCTCCCTCCTCCTCCCTCCCCTTAATTTTGTACCCTCTTCCTTCCCTTCTCCCTACTCCCCCCACATTATTTATCCCCCCTCCCCTCCCTCCTTCTCCCCCTCAAACTTTTCTCCCCCTCCTCTCCCTCCTCCTCCCTCCCCTTAATTTTGTACCCTCTTCCTTCCCTTCCCCCTACTTCCCCCACATTATTTACCCCCCCTCCCCTCCCTCCTTCTCCCCCTCAAACTTTTCTCCCCCTCCCCTCCCTCCTCCTCCCTCCCCTTAATTTTGTACCTCTCCTTCCCTCCCCTACTCCCCCACTTTCTTCTTCCCCTCCTTCCTCCTCCTCTCCCCATAATCCCCCCGACCGCCACCATTTCCCCGTCAGGCTGTTGATGTGCGCGCTAAGGCTGAATGGCGGCTTAAAATGCATAGGTAAGCTGCTTTTAACGCGCTGTTGAATTAAGTGTAGAAGGTTTAGGCGCCTCGTTTGCTTTTTGTCCACTTTTCTCATTCGACTTAACGACTTACTTACTTCAATTTCCGTCACTAAGGATGTAGCTCTTTTTTTAGTGTTTTTTTTTTTTTACCTTTTCTTTTTTTCTGTTAGCGTTCTCTCTCGTTTTTTCTTTTGTTTTATCGTTTTTTTTCGTATTCTCTTTTTCGTTTTCGTTCTTTATTCTTTTCTTGTTTTTTTTTTCGGCTTAACTTCCTTCTTAATTCTTCTTAGTGTTCTTTTCTCCATTTTTTTTTAGCGTTCTCTCTCGTTTTTTCTTTTATTTTATCGGTTTTTCTCTTCTCATTTTCGTTCTCGTTCTAAACTGTTCTTCGTTTTTTTTCGACTTAACTTCCTTCGTAATTCTTCTTAGTGTTCTTTTTTCAATTTTTTCTTGGCGTTCTCTTTCGTTTTCTTTCTTTCATTTTATAGTTTTCTTCTTTTTTTCGTTTTCGTTCTTTATATTTTCTTTTCTTGTTTTTTTTCGGCTTAGCTTCCTTTTTAAGTCTTCTTAGTGTTCTTTTTTCATTTTTTTCTTAGCGTTCTCTTTCGTTTTCTTTCTTTCATTTTATAGTTTTCTTTTTTTCGTTTTCGTTCTTTATATTCTCTTATCTTTTTTTTTTTCGGCTTAACTTCCTTTTAATTCTTCTTAGTGTTCTTTTTCCTTTTTTTTAGCTTTCTTTTTTCGTCTTCTCTCATTTTATCGCTTTTTGTTCTCTTTTTCATTTTCTTTCTTATTCGTGATTGTTTTTTCTCCGTTTTTTTTTTATATATTTTATTTCCATCTCCGTCACTGAGGATGCAACTGTCCATCTTGTTGTTGTTGT
>NC_066512.1:24430768-24433268 GCF_024679095.1 Eriocheir sinensis
GCTTTTGTCAACCATCCTCCTCCTCCTCCTCCTCCTCCTCCTCCTCCTCGTTCGTACTCTCCATGTTACTTTCCAGCTGTCTCTTTTCTCTCCTTTCTTCCTTACTTGGTGTTTCTTCCCTTCTTCCTTCTTCCTCCACTTCCCTCTCTCCCTTTCCTCCCGTTAATTCTTTTTTCTTTCTTTTCTCTTCTTTTTACTTTATTTTTTCAACTCTCTTTTATTCTCAGTTGTTTTCTTGCCTCTATCTCTCTCTTTTTTTTCCTCCTTTCCTCTTTTCTTCCTTCCTTCCTTCGTTTTTGCCTTCCTTCTGCCCTTCCCTTCTCTCTCTCCTTCCTTTCCGTCCTTCCTTCCTTCCTTTCTTCTTCCCTTCTCTTCCCTCTTCCTCCCTTTCTTTCCTCTCTTTTCTTATTTTCCTTACCTTTCCTTCCTTCCTTCCTTACCCTTTCCCTTTCTTTTACCTTCCCCTCCTTTCCATTCCCTTCTCCTCCTCCTCCTCCTCCTCCTCCTCCTCCTCCTCTCTACCTCTCACTCTTCCCTCTACTCTTCTCTCACCTCCGTCTTTCTCTCCTCATCTTTCTCTCATTTTCTCAAATATCTTCTTCTTAACCTTTTCATTTGCGAAAGAGTGAAGAAAAGGAAGGAAGAGAGGAAGGAAGGGAGGAAGGAAGGAAGGAGGGAAAGAAGGAACGAAGAAAGGAAGGAAGGAAGGAGGGAAGGAAGGAAGGAACGAAGGAAAGAACGAGGGAAGGATAGCTAAATAGGTAGGAGAGAGAGAGAGAGAGAGAGAGAGAGAGAGAGAGAGAGAGAGAGAGAGAGAGCTTATTCTTTTTATCAAGTTTCCACGTCACTTCCTCTTCTTCTTCTTCTTTTTTTTCCTCTTCCTCTTCTCACTCCTCTACCTCTTCCTCCTCCTTTTCCTCCTCCCCCTCCTCCCCTTCTTCCCATTCCTCCATCCATCATATCATCGTTTTCCTTTTTTTCTCTTCTGTTTCCTATTATCTTTTTTCTTGTTTTCATGTTCTTTTGTCATTCCCTATTCTCTCTGAAGTTAAAAGGTAACAAACAACAACAAGATAACAATAAAAAGATATGGCTTTCATCACTACGCAATGCCCCAGGTGCAAAGGCATTCCTCATATTTTGATTGATGGGGGGGCGAGTCGTGAACACTGTCAAATGGAAAAAGAGATCAGATTTTTAGAGGGGGTTTAACCGCATGCCTTAAAGCGTTGACACACGTCCCCCCCTACCATCACTTCTTCCTCTTCTTCTTCTTCTTCTTCTTCCTCTTCTTCTTCTTTGTTCCTCTTCTTCTCTTACTCCCAGCCCCCCCCTTCTTCATCTCCTCCTCCCTCTCCTCCAGGGTCCGGACGGAGCCCATAGCCCCACCAAGTCTTCTTCTTCTTCTTCTTCTTCTTCTTCTTCTTCTTCTTCTTCTTCTTCTTCTTCTTCTTCTTCTTCTTCTTCTTCTTCTTCTTCTTCTTCTTCTTCTTCTTCTTCTTCTTCTTCTTCTTCTTCTTCTTCTTCTTCTTCTTCTTCTTCTTCTTCTTCTTCTTCTTCTTCTTCTTCTTCTTCTTCTTCTTCTTCTTCTTCTCTTCTTCCTCCTCCTCCTCCTCCTCCTCCTCCTCCTCCTCCTCCTCCTCCTCCTCGTCTCAGGATTTCTTCAAATCATCAACGCCTTCAGCTGAAAGTCCGGACGTGATGCCATCACCGAAGAAACGTAGACCTCAGAACAAATACCCTGCCGTGGAATAGCAAAAAGAAGACTCGAATCGGGAGAGGTAACAGATTGCTCGAAATGTTAGGGACAATTTTCTTACTCATTGTTACCGAGAGACCGAGGAAGGAATAACAACTTGTAGACCTACGTCGTGATTCAGATCTCTAATTCGCCTAAAAATCAGAACACCATGAACTCACCACAAAAAACGTCAGATTCAGAGACTACAAAAAGCGAATTTTAACTTCGCTCGTGAGCTGCTAACCCAGACAACTTGGGGAATTATGAACCTCACTCGATGGACAACCGCATCAGGACGGCAAGAACAAACTCCTGAGAAAATACAACTTGCTAAGGAAAACAGCACTGACGAGGCACGCGAACGGTACCATCAAAGCCTCGGAAGGGTACTCATTCTCCAGAAGTAACGTGACAACGAAATGAAAAAGGTTGCGCGAAGCCATCCGAAGCGAAAAAGTTCTTTACTAACACAGGACAGTAGACAAATAGTCCAGAAATCCTAAACAGGAACTAATACCATGTTCTGATCCGAGGAAGAATACAGTCCGTACCCTTCCCCTTCCCCCACACTCCCCTAGAAATTGGTACAATCGACGAACAGGATGTGAAAAAGTACCTAGGTGAAACTCCAGAGACAAACAAGTCTACCGACGACTTGTGGATAATCATATCCCCAGTGATGTTATATATCTGAACTTTCAGAGAAAGCCTTTGACAAAGTGCCATGAAAGACTCCTCAAAAAAAACTTAAGTCGGCGG
>NC_066512.1:24438268-24450768 GCF_024679095.1 Eriocheir sinensis
TGGAGTGGAAGGAAAGGGTAGTAGGGGAGGGAAGGTAAATGAAATGTAGATAAAAGTGGAAGGGAAGAAGAAGGAATGAAGGGAAGAAGGGAGGGATGGGAGGGAGGTGGGAAGGGGAGGAAAAAGGGGGTGGGAGGAAAGGGAGGAGAGGAAAATAAAGTGTCTCCAAAAATTGTTCCTCTCCTAAGTAACTTTCAAGGTAGATGGAGGAAAAGAGGGAGGGAGAGGAGGGAGGAGGAGGAGGGAAGGAGGAAAAAGGGGGTGAGAGGAAAGAAAGGAAAATAAAGTATCTCCAAAAAATTGTTCCTCTCCTAAGTAACTTTCAAGGTAGATGGAGGAAAAGAGGGAGGGAGAGGAGGGAGAGAGGAAAAAGAGAGAGGGAGGGAGAAGGAAGGATGGAGGAAAAGGAAAGGAGTGAGGGAGGAAAGGTGGAGGAAGAGAGAGAAGGAGAGGAAAAGAGAAATGAAGATGAGGAATGGAGGGAAGAAAAGGGAGAGAAAAAGGAAGGGAGAGAAAAGAAGAGAAGAGGAAAGTATGGAAGGAAAAGGAGGGAAAAGGAGAAAGATGGATGAAGAGGAGGAAAGGAGAGAAGGAAAAGGAAGGGAGAGGAGAGAAAGGGGGACATGAAGGGAGGTTTGGAGGAAGAGGAAAGAAGGAGAAAGGGAGAGGAAGGGAGAGAGGGAGAGAGAGGGAGAGATTGATAGGAGGTAGGAAGAGGAGAGAAAGAGAAAGCATGAGAGGGAGAGAGAAAGAAAGGAGACAGGGAGGAAAGAAGGGAGGAAGGGAGATAGGGAGAGGAAGGAAGAGAGGGAGAGAGGGAGGGAAGGGAGAGTGGACAAGGGCCGATAAAAGAAGATAAAAAGAAAGAGATTAGAGAGAGAGAGAAAGGGGGGGTAGGGGGGGTAAGGACAGCATCTCCGTCTTAATAGCTTTTCTCCTTCACCCTAACTTTCCTCCTCCTCCTCCTCCTCCTCCTCCTCCTCCTCCTCCTCCTCCTCCTCCTCCTCTTCTAACATTAAAGAGATTTTTATGAGGTTGTATGAGTCGATTATTATAAGAAGATGATGGCAGATGAATCTCTCTCTCTCTCTATCTCTCTATATCTCTCTCTCTCTCTCTCTCTCTCTCTCTCTCTCTCTCTCTCTCTCTCTCTCTCTCTCTCTCTCTCTCTCTCATCATGAAATTGCAAAGCTGTTGAATTGTTTGAGAGAGACAGAGAGAGAGAGAGAGAGAGAGAGATGAAAGAGCGAAGAAAAGTATATTAAATGAAAATAAGTTAGAGGAGGAGGGGGAGGAGGAGGAGGAGGAAGAGGAGGAGGGGGAGGAAGAGGAGGAGGAGGAGGAGGAAAACACTGAACAGGTAAGAAAATAGTGATAATTATATACACATTGAGAAGCCGCCATCATTATCCTCTTCCTCCTCCCCCTCCTCCTTCTCCTCCTCCTCCTCCTCCTCCTCCTCCTCCTCTCGTTAATCTCCCTCCGGACTATCCCTTTAAACTCCCTCCGTGAATATTGTTTTTGTCTCCCTGATGAGCTATTTTTCGGGCCCTCGTTTGCAAAATATCTCCCGTGTGTCTTTCGCGCTGTCCAATTAGTGTTTTTTTTTTTTTTTTTTTTTTTTTGATGGGGGTGTTTTTGTTTTGATGGGGGCTGTTTTTTTTCTTTTTTTAACTCCGCTTTGATGATGATGGTATTATATTTTAAGTGGTGTTTAAGAGCGTGTTTTATTTATGTTGTATTTTTTTCGTGTATATTTTTTTAGCTAATATTTTTTGCGGGGGGGGAGGGGGGGGGAGGATGTTGTTTGGGAGCGTGTGTTTTTTGCTTTTTTCGTCGTTTTTATATATTTTTTTCACTTTATTGCGCGTGTTTTATTATTTTTTTGTGTGTTTATTTTATTTTACTCTTTTGTACTCTCTACTTTACTCTCAATAAATGGTAACGAGCCCAAAACGCAGGGAGATGTAGTTCGGGGATGGCAAGGACTAAAGCTGCTTATGATATTTATTCTAATAATAAAAGGAATTTGACGGGTATACCGAGCACATCAATATCAACACAGTACCGTCACTACTCCTCGTCATACACCCAATACACCAGGCATCCTTCAAGACGGACAATATCCACCTCACAATAACGAGGTAGTGACGGTATGGTAAGTTAATCACACATAAATGGGCAGTGTTGGTAACGGTTCACTTACAACTTGCGCCACTAAACGTTAATACTTAGCGCATCCTAAATACAAGTTCCTAAATACTCCAGACACGATCACAATTAACAAAGTCTCTTAACACCGGCTTTTCCTAGGAGAGTCTCGTATTTCTACTCACTAGTGTCTATGGACTGTTTCTGAGTCTAAGTCTGAGTGACTCTCCAGCGCTGTCGAGCTCCAGCAGCCAGCGGTTACTACACAAATCCTCATCACAGCATCACTATACGTCATTATACGTCACAAATGTCACGGAAATGTCATGACGACGCCCCTAGAAACACGGCCACGTAAACAGTTTATGCGCGCCTGCCTTATACCTGCTCACGCGCCGGCTCCCTACCTGTCACACATCCGGTCGGGGAGCCAATTTTGTTCTCTCACTGTTCTTCACTGTATTCATTGCTATTCCTAACTCCGCTATAGTTCATCGTTCAACTTTGCTTTCTTCACCATCAGGTTCAGTATTTTTTTGCGAGTTCAGTGGCTCACTTGATCCGAGCCAGCGATGTTGTGTGAGTTGGTGTCAGCGGCTGGGAATTTTCTCTCTTCGTTGTAGGTTTCTCTCTCTTCATCGTGATGGGCCCCGACAACTATTTTTTAGGGGAGGAGGAGGGGAGGGGGGTGTTTAAGGGGGGGGTGAGAACTGTTTTATTTACTGTGTTTTATTTGTGTGTTTGGGGGAGAAGGTGTTGTTTTTTCTCTCTCTCTTACGCTCCTGTTTTGTGTGAGCCGAGGAAACATTGCACGGAAGATTGTTTTAACGTGTTTCTTATTTTCATTAATTTTTTTATTTTTAGTGACGACGAGGCAAGTTTTAATCTTTTGCTTCCTCCTCTCTCCCCTTCCTTCCTCTCTCCCCTTCTCCCTTTCCCTTCCCTCCTTCCCCGTTTATCCCTTTACCCTCTTCCACATTTTCCCCCCTCCGCTCATCTCTCCCTCCATCCCTCCTTTCCTCCCCTCCTTCTCCCTTTCTCCCCTCATTCCTTTCCTCCCCAGTCTCCCTATCCCCCATCTTCCTCATCCCTCATTCCCCTTCCTTCCCTCCTCCCCCTTTCCTCTTTTCCCCAACCCCTCACTCCTCATCCTCCTTCCCCTTCCTTTCTCCCCCTCTCTCCCTATTCCTCTCCTTCTCCCTCCTTCCCTTCCCTCATCCCTCCTTTCCTCATTCCCCATTCTCTTCCCTCCCCTTCCTCCCCAATCTGTTTCCTCCTCTCCCTTCTTCACCTCTCCTCCACCCCTTCCTCTCCCTTCCTCCTTCCTTCTCCTCCGCATCTTTACCCATCACCCCTTTCCTTTTTATTTATTTTTTCCTTCATTCCTCCTCCTCCTCCTTCTCCTCCTCCTCCTCCTTCTCCTTTCTCCTCAAACCCTTCCCCTTCCTCCCCCCCCTTGCCCTCCCCTTACTTTGGTGAAAATGGTTTGCGTCGTTTTAATGTTTTTTTTTTTTTAGTTTTCAATCTCCTGCCTTAAAGAATCTTGCATCAAAGTCTCTCGTTGATGAATAATGTGATTTTTTTGTGTGTGTTTGACGATGATGGTGATGATGGTGGTGATGATAAGGGTAGTGATGGTGGTGATGGTGATAAGGGTGATTTTTTTTTCGATTTTTTTTCAGTAATTTTTTTAAGTAATTTTTTCTAAGTAAGTTTTTTTTTTAAGTCTTTATCCTTTATCTTTTATCCTTCCCTTCTTTCCTTTCAATCTTTTCTATGTCCATCTTTTACTCTGTTTTCTTTTTCTCTCCTTCCCTTCTTTTCTTTCCTCTTATTCTTTTCCATATTCAGCATTTTTTTACTCTTTTCCCTGCCTTTAATTTCTTCCATGATCACCTTCCTTTCCTTTCCCTTTCATTCTCTTCCATATCTCTCTTTTACTCTGTTTTCTTTTATCTCCTTTCCTTCTTTTCTTTCCTCTTGTTCTTTTCCATATTCAGCTTTTTTTTAATCTTTTCTCTCCCTTTAATTTCTTCCATGATCACCTTCCTTTCCTTCATTCTTTTCCATATCTATCTTTTATTCTCTTCTCTTCTATCTCCTTCCCTTTTTCCTTTCCATTCTTTTCCTTATCCATATTTAACTTTTTTTTCACCTACCTTTCCTTCCCTTCATTCTTTTCCTTCCCTTCCTTCTTTTCATATCCATCTTTTATTCTGTTCTTTTTTTTATCTCTTTCCCTTTTTCTTTCCTTTCTTTTCCCTTTATCCATATTTAACTCTCTTTTCACCTTCCTTTCCTTCCCTTCATTCTTTTCCTTCCCTTCCTTCTTTTCCACAACCATCTCTTATTCTGTTCTTTTTTATCTCTTTCCCTTTTTCTTTCCATTCTTTTCCTTATCCACATTTAACTCTTTTTTCCCTCCCTTTTATCCTCTTCCATCATCACCCTTATCCCTCCCTCCCTTCCTTCCCTTCCCAGATTCATGGTTTTCTCTCCCTCTTCCTCCTTTCTTCCCTCCCTCCCTCTCCTTTGCCTTCATCCCCTGCCAGCTGTCAATCATTCCCCCCTCCTCCTCCTCCCTCTTCTCCCTTCTCTTTCTCCCTGCCTCACCCTTCCTCACATACCTCAATCACTCTCACTCACTCTTACTCACCCTTTTTTTTATTTTTGTTTCTTTTCTTTTAGTGGTTACGTTTTATATTTTGTTTTATTTTTGTTATTTTTGTTTTGGATTTTTGTTTTCGATGTTTTTTTTTCTCTTCCCCTTTCTTTCTTTCTTTCCCTCGCTTCTCCTCCCTTTCATTTTCCTCTCGCCTTTTCTTCCCCTTTCTTTCTTTCCCTCGCTTTTCCTCCCTTTCATTTTCCTCTCGCCTTTTCTTCCCCTTTCTTTCTTTCCCTCGCTTCTCCTCCCTTTCATTTTCCTCTCACCTTTTCCTCCTTCTCCTCATCTCTTCCTCTTTTCACTTTCCCTTTTCCCTCCTTTCACTTTCCTCTTATCTCTTATCATCTCTTCCTCTTCTCATTTTCCTCTCCCATCCCTCTCACTTTCTCCTTTATTACTCTCATCTTTTCCCATCTTCTTCCTCTCACCCTCATCTCTTCTCTCTTTCCTTCCCCATCCTTATTAATTTTTTTCTTACTAAGCCTCATCTCTCTCCATTCTCCTTCCTCTCCCTTTATCCTCCCTCCCTTTCCCCACTATCCCTTCTTCCCCTCCCTTTTTCCTCCTCCTCCCTCTCTCCCTCTCCCTTCCTCTTACTTCCCCCCCTTTTCTTCCACCTCCTCCTCCTCCTCCTCCCTTACCCGTCCCCTCTTCTCCCTTCCCCCACTCCCTCTCCTTCCTTTATCTCTCCCCCTTCTCCCTAAATACCCCCACCTCCCCCCACTCCTTCCTCTCTCCCTCCCCTCCTACTAAAATAATTACAAAACAGCAACTTTTATAGAAGGATTTTTGCCCCGAGCCAAGAGGCATTTAGGACAGGCTCATGTTTTATTCTTCATTCTTTTTTTTTTTTACTATCGATCTGCGGAGGATAATTTAATCTCTCTCTCTGATCTTTGCGTAACCTGCTGGTGAGATTTTTCTTTATGTTTTCTTTAATCACTATCATTATTTTTGTCATCATCATCATCATCATCATCATCATCATTGTATTGGGGAGTAAAATAGTCATCCACCACCATCACCACCAAAACACACACACACACACACCTCCTCCCCCACATACCTCCCCTTCTATTCCCCCACACACACACACCTCCCCTTACCCACAACCCCCCTCCCCTCCCCTCTTCCATCTCCTCCCCAAGCCAATACTAACACCTGGCCCACCGCTATCCTTTACCTGTGCGAAGCCTCACCTGTTATTTGAAGCCCTGGCCGTGTTTCCATTCACCTGATATCGCGAACCTGCCCTCCCGACACACCTGGTCTCCTTCACATGGGAAAAGGAGTAAAGTACGTTGATATTTGGAAAGAAAGAAGGGAAAGTAGAGGAGAATAAATCAGAGGAAAGGAGGGAAAGAAAAGAAGACAGAGAGAGAGAGGAGTGGAAGGAAGCAGGGAGGGAGGTAAGGGAAGGAAAAAGGAGAAGAGAGCGTCAGATTGAAGAAGAGTGAAGGGAAAGAGGGTAGGAAGGAAGGGAGAGAAGGAGGGAGGAAGGTTGGAGAAGCGTGGAGGAAGGAGAGGGAGGGTAAAGAGAAGAGAGAGAAAGCCAAGTAAGGGGAAAGACGAAGGGAGGGAATGAAGGAGGGAAGGAGGGAAGGAAAAAAGGAAGGGAAGTAGGGAGGGATTGGAGAATGGGGAGAGAGGGAGTACTCGTTTAATTTCGGGGTTTCGTATACGAGTACATGAATTAGACTTGTTTGTGACGGTATGATATGAAAGGCTGTATTCGTGTATCGGTCGTGTTCCAGTCATGTTTACGAGCGTCATCACTATTGGAATTTGTGTGGGCGAGTGTCGTTCATCCGTTCCGACCCGCTAATATTACAAGAGTTTAAATATTATGCAACGGGCTGGTTTTTCCTCTTCATTCTCCTCTTTTTCCTTATTCTTTTTCTCTTGTACCAGTTCAGTTATCTCCTCCCTCGTGATCTTTCCTCTCTTCTTTCTCTTCTTTTTCGTTCTCTTCTTCCTTTTTTCTACTCTACTTTTTTATTCTCTTCTTCCGTTCAGTAATCGCCCGCCTCGTAATCTTCCTTTCCCCCCTTCTCTTTCTCTTCTTATTTGTTCTTTTTTTCCTTCTCCTCTTCTTTCTCCTCTTCTTATTATTCTCTTTCTCTTCCACAGGTTCAGTTATCTCCCGTCGCGTGATCTTCCCTCTCTTCTTTCTCTTCTTTTTCATTCTCTTCCTCCTCCTCTTTTTCTCCTCTACTTCTTTATTCTCTTTCTCTTCTTCCAGTTGAGTTGTCTCCCGCCTCGTCATTTTCCTTCCCCCTTCTCTTTCTCTTCTCATTCGGTCTCTTCCTCCTCCTCCTCTACTTTCTCCTCTACTTCTTTATTCTCTTCCTCTTCCTCCGGTTAAGTTGTCTCCCGCGTGGTGATTTTACTTTCTCCTCTTTCTCTTCTCATTCATTCTCTTCCTCTTCCTCTTCTTCTTTCTCCTCTTTCTCCTCTTCTTTCTCCTCTTCTGCAAAAATATTACCTTAAACAATGATATTCTCTCTATTTACCTCTATTTTATTTATTTATATTATTAGTCTCTATTTTATTTATCTATGTTACGGTCAGGTAGATACATACAGGTGCAAAAATATCACTTGAAACAACAATATTTTATCTATTTATTTATTTGTGTTTATTTTGTTTATCTATTATCATCATCTCTATTTTTATTTTTTTATTTATCTATTTATCTGTATATCAAGCGGACTGTATGCAAACATTAACACACACACACACACACACACACACACACACACACACACACACACACACACACACACACACCACTAAAAACACACACCCAAATAGATTACACACAAAACAAGATTGCCTTTCATATATCACGAATTAAAACAGATGAATAACAGCAACAACAACAAAACAACAACAACAACAACGAAATGAATGAAAGCTGAACCCGAAATTGCCATCCATTCATTTTCTCATCCACTCATCCGTCACCCTTTCCCTCCCTCACCCATTCACCCACTCCTCCATCCATCCCCTTTCTATCTATTTTTCCCCTTCCTCTCCCTCCTGTCAATCAGATTTTTTTCTTCTTTAATTATTTTCTATCGTTTTTTCAGTCTGACGTAATCGGTGTTTTGTTTATTTATTTTTTTTCGTTATTTTTTTCTTTTGTTTTGGCTTCGCTCACTTTCAATTTTACGTGATCAGTTTTTTTTTATTGGGGTGAATTGAACTGCCATTTTTTTCTTTGTTTTTTAGGTATGAAGTGTGTGTGTGTGTGTGTGTGTGTGTGTGTGTGCAACCATCCACGCGTCACGGGCCGTAAAATAGACAGATGAGAGGTTTTTTTCTTTGTTTTGTTTGATGTTAATGAGCTCGCGATGTTTACAGAGAAAAGATTGTTTGCTTTGTTTTTATTTCATTAGTCTGTCAAGTTGATTAGGTGTTTGCTGGGGTTAATGAACTCCACTACTACTACTACTACTACTACTGCTACTACTACTACTACTACTACTATTACTACTACTACTACTACGACTGCTACTACTACTACTACTACTACTACTACTACTACTACTACTACGACTACTACTACTACTACTGCTACTACTACTACTATTAATGCTACTACTACATCCAATACTACCATTTCTAATAATAATGATAATAATAATGACAGTAATATGAATAATAATGAATTAAGTAGCAAGTTCGTCATTTACTTATATAGCTTTTTTTTTTTACCAACCTCTGTATTCATTTCAACAACAACAACAACAACAACAACAACAACAACAACAACAACAACAACAACAACAACAACAACAACAATCACCACTATTATCCCGTTCTTCTCTTCCTTCCATTCTTTCTTTCCCATATCCGTCTATTTTTTTCCCTTTTTCCTTCCCCTTTAGTTTAAACCATATCTATCTTTTTCCCTCCCTTCTTCCCCCCCCCCCCCCCCCAACAACCCTTCTCCTTCACCACCTCTAATCACTTCCTTCCTTCCTTCCCTCCCCATGTCGGTTCCTCCTCCTCCACTAATCACCCTTCCACTAACACTACTCCACTCTTCTCTAATACTACAACTCACCTTCTTCCTCCACCACCATCACCACCATTACCACTTTCCTCATCCACTCCGGCCCTACAACAAAGCTCCTTATGGTACACTTAATATCTGTGTACTACTTGGCTTTCCTCATTTTTCCCTCCTCCTCCCCTCATCTCCTCCCCCTTCTTCTTCCCTCCTTTCCTTCCCTCTTTCCCTGCATCCCCTCCTCATTTTCCCTCCTTTCTTTCCCTCCTTCCCCTTTCATCCCCCTTCCCCTTTCCTCATCCCCTCATCTCCTCCCCCTTCTTCATCCCTCCTTTCCTTCCCTCTTTCCCCCTTTCATCCCCCCACCCCTTTCCTCATTTTTCCCCCTCCCCTCATCTCCTCCCCTTCTTCCCTTTCTTTCCCTCCTTCCTTTCATCCCCTTTTCCCGTTCCATTCTATAAGCCTCTTGACGTGTCTGCTTATACTCTCTCCTTAGTAGTTTTAACACTTAGTAGAGGTGGCTGTGTGTGTGTGTGTGTGTGTGTGTGTGTGTGTGTGTGTGTGTGTGTGTGTGTGTGTGTGTGTGTGTGTGTTCTGTATATCTGTTTTGTTTGTTTATCTCCTTTATTTATCTTTAATTAGGCCTACCTCTATTATCTTTCTTATTTATCTCTTGTTTATTATATTTTTTTCAGGTGTTTTAGTGGTTTTAGTATTTAGGAAAGGTGGATGTATGTGTGTGTGTTTGTTTGTTTGTTTGTGTGTTTGTTTGTTTTCTTTTATACGTCTTTTTTTATTTATTTTCTCTCTTCTGTTCCTCCTTTTACTTGCGTTCTTACCTCGTTTGTTTATTAGATTCCTGTTTTTTTTTTCCTATTTTCTTTTTTCCGACATTTTATTTTTTACTATTTTTTATTACTTTTACCGATGCTGACTTTCTGCAATTATTTTTCTCTTTATTTTGTGTTTATCTGTTTTTCTTTCGAGGTATTTTCGTCTCATGCACCTGCGCAGTTTTCTCTCTCAGGTGTGTTGCCATTCTCGACCTTCCTCTTAGAATCCGCTGGCCCAAGTACATCCATTATCTCACTCCTCCTCCTCTTCCTCTTTCTCTTCTTTCTTCTCCTCTTTCTCATCTCTCAAATCATGTCTTATCTTATCCTCCTCCTCATCCTAATCTTCCCGTCTCCTTCTTTTTCCTCTTCCTCCCTCTCCTCTTTCTCCTCTTCTTTCCCTCTCCTCTTCTTTCTCCTCCTCCTCCTCCTCCTCCTCCTCTTGATCTTCCCGTCCCCTCTTTCTATTTCCTCTTCCTCCTTCTCCTCTTTCTCCTCTTCTTTCTCTTCTCTCTCCTCCTTTTCTTCCTCCTCCTCCTCCTGAACTGCCCCCTATTATTCCTCCTCCTCCTCCTCCTCCTCCTCCTCCTCCTCCTCCTCCTCCTCCTCCGGGCACGTGCTATTGTTCTTCGTAATCTGGAGGACAAAGAGACTCCCCGGTGTGTGTGTGTGTGTGTGTGTGTGTGTGTGTGTGTGTGTGTGTGTGTGTGTGTGTGTGTGTGTGTGTGTGTGTGTGTGTGTGTGTGTGTGTGTGTGTGTGTGTGTGTGTGTGTGTGTGTGTGTGTGTGTGTGTGTGTGTGCGTGCGTGTGTGTGTGTGTGTGTGTGTGTGTGTGTGTGTGTGTGTGTGTGTGTGTGTGTGTGTGTGCGTGCGTGCGTGCGTGCGTGTGTGTGTGTGTGTGTGTGTGTGTGTGTGTGTGTGTGTGTGTGTGTGTGTGTGTGTGTGTGCGTGCGTGCGTGCGTGCGTGTGTGTGTGTGTGTGTGTGTGTGTGTGTGTGTGTGTGTGTGTGTGTGTGTGTGTGTGTGTGTGTGTGTGTGTGTGTGTGTGTGTGTGTGTCTCCCGGTTGATGGGTTCGTTTTTTTAATATTTTTTTGTCTTGTTTTTTTAGGAATTATAAAACTTTTATCATTCTTTTTTTTTTCCAAATCATTATTATTTTTATTTTTTTTTATTTCACATTTTTTTCGTTTTCATTTTTCGATATTTCCGTTTTTTAAGCATTTATAGTTTTTGGCATTTTTGGTTCTATTTTGGTATTTGGTATTTTTTTTTTTTATTTTTCATTTCTTTTTCTTTTTTATTGGTATTAAGCATTTATAGTTTTTGGCATTTTTGGTTCTATTTTGGTTTTGGTGACTTTTAGGATTGTTCACATCTATTTCTCTTTTTTTGGGTATTTGATTTTGCAGCATTTTTATTTTTTGGGGCATTTTTGGTGTTTATTTGGTATTGCATTCTTTTTTTCATTCTTTTTTCTGCTCTTTCAAATTTCCATCATATAATTTTTCTAGTACTTCCTCTCCTCTTTCTCCTCTTCCCCGCCTTTTTCTGTATCCTTTTTCTCTCCTCCTCTTCTTTCTCCTCTTTTAAGGGAGGGAATGAGGAAGGAAGGGGGTTGAAGGGGAGACGAGGGAGGAAGAGGAGAGAAAATGAAATGGGGGAGAGAATTTGAGGAAGGGAAAGGAAGGGAATGAAAAGAAGAGGAAAGAAGAAAGAAATGAATGAGGGAAAGCGCGAGGGAGGGAGGAAGGAAGGAGGTTAAAGAGGAGAGAGGAGATGGGGAGAGAATATTAGGAAGGAAGGGAGAGGAAGGGAAGGTGAGGAAAGAAGGAAGAAGTGACCGAGGGAGGGCGCCAGGGAGGGAGGAAGAAAGGAGGTTAAAGAGGAGAGAGGAGATGGGGAGAGGAGATGGGGAGAGAGAATGAGGAAGGGAGGGAGAGGAAGGGAAGGGGAAGGGAAAACAGCAACACAACGAAAATCTAATCAAATGTTTCGAAACTCTTGCGTCATAAAAGCTTGGGACAACTTTATATATTTGAACGTTTGTTTGTTTGCTTGTTTGTTGGGGCGTTAAGTCGGAACGAGATGACACAAAGAGAGGCAATGTGAGATGAGACGAGGCATGGCGAGATTAGACGAAGTAATATAGAAGGAAAGGAGGAAGGGCGAGACTGGGGGTCATTTTACCAGACATTTCGCTGACCAAGAACACATATTTGACAAGACTTTCGTTGGAGTTGTGGGCATTTCCAGGAGTAGTTTTATGACCCTGGTGGTAGTTTGACCCTTCCTCTGTACCGTGAACGTAAAGAAACACTCATTGGAACACGACTGACCCCCTCATTTTATCAGACATTTCGCTGACCAAGAACACATATTTGACAAGACTTTCGTTGGAGTTGTGGGCATTTCCAGGAGTAGTTTTATGACCCTGGTGGTAGTTTGACCCTTCCTCTGTACCGTGAACGTAAAGAAACACTCATTGGAACCCGACTGACCCCCTCATATTATCAGACATTTCGCTGACCAAGAACACATATTTGACAAGACTTTCGTTGGAGTTGTGGGCATTTCCAGGAGTAGTTTTATGACCCTGGTGGTAGTTTGACCCTTCCTCTGTACCGTGAACGTAAAGAAACACTCATTGGAACACGACTGACCCACTCTTTGGCCTTTAGAAATAGCTGATGTGAGAAACGAAAGTGTCTTATAATATCAACCTTGAGGACGCGAAAATGAATTAGACGGAAAAAGAAAGAAAACTCGATCTGGTAATATTTTTCATTGTTTAATACGGCTTTTCTTTTTTTGCTCCATTTTCTAGATTTTTTTTT
>NC_066512.1:24455768-24495768 GCF_024679095.1 Eriocheir sinensis
ATCTAATCTATTTTTGAATGTGACAATTGTATTGGCACTCACCACATGACTGCTAAGCCTATTCCACTCATCCACCACCCTGTTAGTAAGCCAATTTTTGCCTATGTCCCTGTTGAATCTGAATTTATCCAGTTTAAACCCATTACTCCGTGTCCTACCCGGTTCTCTTACCAACAAAACCTTATGAATATCCCCCTTATTAAAGCCCTTCATCCATTTATAAACCTCGATCATGTCTCCACGCACCCTTCGCCTTTCTAGAGAATGCAAGTTTAACTGTTTGAGTCTTTCCTCGTATGGCAAGTCTCTCAACCCCTGAATCATCTTAGTCATCCTCCTCTGCACCGATTCTAACACTTTGATATCCATTCTATAGTAAGGTGACCAGAACTGAATAAGGAGGAGGAGGAGGAGGAGGAGGAGGAGGAGGAGGAGGAGGAGGAGTTGATGGTGGTGGTGGAGGACGAGGACGTGGACGTTGCAAAGAGAGAAGAGGAGAAGAGAGAAAAAGAGGAGGAGGAGGAGGAGGAGGAGGAAGAAGAGGAGGAGGAGTGTATATGAGGAGGAAAATGAGATAAGTTTAGTCCATTTCTTCCTTCCATTTATTTACATTTCTCATTTACTCCTTGTCTCCTCCTCCTCCTCCTCCTCCTCCCTCCCATTACTCCTCTTTCCTCTTTCTTTCCTCCTTACTTCATTTCCACCTCCTGCTTATCTCCTCATTCTCCCTCTCTTCTTTTCCTTCTCTTATTCCTCTTACCCTTTCTCCTTTCTTCTCTCTCCTTTTTTCCCTTCCATCTCTCCTCTACTCCTCTCACTCCTCTCCTCTTTCTCCCTTCTCTCCCTTTCCTATTTTTCCCTCCAGTCGCTTTTTCTCTCTCCATAGTTTGTGCTGTGGAAAAGAAAAATATAAATGTGGTGTGTGTGTGTGTGTGTGTGTGTGTGTGTGTGTGTGTGTGTGTGTGTGTGTGTGTGTGTGTGTGTGTGTGTGTGTGTGTGTGTGTGTGTGTGTGTGTGTGTGTGTGTGTGTGTGTGTTTGGAGTAATTTCTGGTGCTGTTGGTTAATTTTTCTTTAGATAGTAGAGGAAAGGAAGGGAGGAGGAGGAGGAGGAGGAGGAGGAGGAGGAGGAGGACTCCCTTTGACAGAGCAAGTAAACAAGAGTTGGTCCATAATTACTCTCTCTCTCTCTCTCTCTCTCTCTCTCTCTCTCTCTCTCTCTCTCTCTCTCTCTCTCTCTCTCTCTCTCTCTCTCTCTCTCTCTCTCTCTCTCTCTCTCTCTCTCTCTCTCTCTCTCTCTCTCTCTCTCTCTCTCTCTCTCTCTCTCTCTCTCTCTCTCTCTCTCTCTCTCTCTCTCTCTCTCTCTTCTTTATTTACTCCTATTTCCTTTTTTATCCTCTTATTTCTCTCGTCTTCTAATCTTTTTTCCTTTATTTTTATTCCATTTCATTTTGTTTTATCCAATTTTTTCTTTCGTCTTTTCTTTTCCTTTCTTTTTGCTTGTTTTCTTTTTTTTTCTTTTGCCTCATTTTCTTTTTCTTTCTTTAGTTTCTTCTTCCTCCTTTTTTTCTTGCCCTTTTTCTTTTTCTTTACGTATTTCTTCAATTTTGCCTCCCTCTTTTATAGTCCTCCTCCTCCTCCTCCTCCTCCTCCTCCTCCTCCTCTTCCTCCTTTACTAACTCCAAGATGAGGGAAGTTTTTACGCGTAAGAATGCAAGAGCTCTCTCTCTCTCTCTCTCTCTCTCTGTCTCTCTCTCTCTCTCTCTCTCTCTCTCTCTCTCTCTCTCTCTCTCTCTCTCTCTCTCTCTCTCTCTCTCTCTCTCTCTCTCTCTCTCTCACACACACACACACACACACACACACACACACACACACACACACACACACACACACACACACACACACACACACACACACACACACACACACACACACACACACCCTGTTTTACGGTCTAGTTTACTTCCGGTTTATGTGATTCTCTACCGTGATTTTTCCTTGCTTGTGTGTGTGTGTGTGTGTGTGTGTGTGTGTGTGTCCATTTTATTTTTTCTCACTCTTTCCTTCCTTCCTCCCTTCCCTTCCTCCCTCTCTCCCTTCTTTCCCCCTTCCCTTCATTTCTCCTCTCATTCCTTCTTCTTTCCCTTCCTCTCTTCTTTGGCCTCTCATTTACTGTTTCTCTTTCTTTCTATTCCCTCATTTACTATTTTCTTTTTCTCTCCTTCCTTCATTTCTCGCCTCGTTCATTTATCATTTCCTCCCTTCTTCCCTCCCTTTCTCCCTCCCTCCCTCTTTTGTTCCCTTTGTTTCCGTTCTTTTATCTTTTTATTTATTCGTCTTTCCCTTCGTGTTTCCCTTCCTCCTTCCTCTCTCTCTCTCCTTCGCTCCTGCCTTTTCCTTCCTTTAGTTATCTCCTCTTTCATTCATCCTTTCCTTCCTCCTATTCTTCGTCTCTCCCTCTCCCTTTCCCTCCCTCCCTCATTCACTGTTTCCTTTCTTTCCTCCCCTTATCTCTTGTTTCTTCCATTCACCTTTCTCTTCTCTCTCTCTCTCTCTCTCTCTCTCTCTCTCTCTCTCTCTCTCTCTCTCTCTCTCTCTCTCTCTCTCTCTCTCTCTCTCTCTCTCTCTCTCTCTCTCTCTCTCTCTGTTTCCTTTCTTTCCTTCCTTCATTTCTTGTTTCTTCCATTCATCTTTCTCTTCTCCCTCTCTCTCTCTCCCTTCTTCCCTGACACTCCTTCCCTCCCTCCTTTCCTCCTTCTCTCCCTTACTCTTTACCTTCTTTCCTCTGTCTCATTTATTAACTCTTTTCTTCCTCCTTTCCTCTGTCCCTCCTTAACTTCCTTCTCTCTTTCTCACCTCTCCTCTCTCCTCCCTCCTTTCCTCCCTCTCTCCCTTACTGATTCCCTGCTTTCCTCCCTCTTTTTCACGCATCAATCCTCCATCCTTCCTTTCCTCTTTCTGCTTGTCTCATTAATTGACCTTTCGCTTCCTCCTTACCCTTATCATTTCCTCCCTTCTTCCCTCCCTTTCTCCCTCCCTCCCTCTTTTGTTCCCTTTGTTTCCGTTGTTTTATCTTTTTATTTATTCGTCTTTCCCTTCGTGTTTCCCTCCTCCTCTCTCTCTCTCCTTCCTCCTGCCTTTTCCTTCCTTATCTCTCTCTCATTCATCCTTTCCTTCCTCCTATTCTTCTCTCTCTCCTCTCTCCTTCCTCTCTCCTTCACTGTTTCCTTTCTCCTTCCCTCATTTTCCACATCGTTCTCTCTCTCTCTCTCTTCCTCTCCCTCTCCCTCTCTCTCTCCTTCCTCTCTCCTCTCCTTCTCTCCTTCCCTCCTCCTCTCTCTCTCTCTCCTTCTTCCCTCCCTCCTTCTCACCTCTCCTCTCTCCTTCCTCTCTCCCTTACTGTTTTCCTTCTCCCTTCCCTCTTTTTTCACGCATCGTTCTTCCATCCTTCCCCTCCTCCTTCCCTCCCTCTCTCCCTCCTACCCTTACCCTCCCTCTCTCCTTTCCTTGCCCTCCGCCCCCCACTCTTCATAATCACACTCTCCCCGTGAAAAAATGAACATTCTTACACTCACAACACCTCGCCATTACACTTTATTGACGCATCTTAAATTTAATTAACTCATCACCTGCCGAGGGCGTACCTGTGTGTGTTGTATTATATACCTGGTAACGTCCCTAAGGCTGCTGTGACCCCCCTCCTCCTCCCCCCCTCTGTCTGATTTGTTGTTTGTTTTGTTTTGTTGCTGTTGAGTCTGGGATGGTTGGGGTTGTGGTGTGGTGTGGGGATGTGTGGGGGTATGGGGAGGGGGTGTGTCTGTGTCTGTCTCCTTCCTTCTTTTGTTTTTGTTTTTTGTCTTTTCATCCTCTTTCTCTTCCTCTTTTTCTCTGGTTTCCTCTTTGTATTCTATCTCTTTCTTCCTCATTATGTGTGTGTGTGTGTGTGTGTGTGTGTGTGTGTGTGTGTGTGTGTGTGTGTGTGTGTGTGTGTGTGTGTGTGTGTGTGTTGATCGTTTGTGTGAGTTATACGTGTTTTATTATTATTATTATTGTTATTATTATTATTATTATTATTATTATTATTATTATTATTATTATTATTATTATTATTATTATTGTTATTATTATTTGTTTTTAGTTCGCTTGTTGGTATTTTTTTCTTTTTATTCTTCTTTTTCTCTTTTCTTTTATTCGTGTTTACTTTTTCATGTTCTCGTTCTTGTTTTTTGTCCTTTTCTTGTTCTTTTTGTCCTTGCTCATCATACTCTTGTTCTTCTTGTTTTTGTCCTTCTTTTCTTCTTTTTTCTTTTTCCTTAACTTATTCTTTCTCATCTTATTCCTCCTTCGTTTTTATTCCTTGTATTTTTGTTTATCTTTTTTCATTTACTTCTTCGTCTTCCTTTTTCTCCTCCTCCTTCACGCAGACTTTCCCTTTCTTTCCCTTTCCTCACCTGCGTCTTGCACCGGTTTCGTCCCGCCCAGATTAATTAGGCAGCTACTCGACACCTGGGGAGGGAGGGAGGGAGGGAAGAAGGGGGAAGGGAGGAAGAAAGGTACGAAGAAGGGAGAGAGGGAGATAAAGGTAAGAAGGATGGATGAGAAAGAGTGGGAGTTGATTAAGACAGAGAGGAGTGAAGGAGGGAGGGAGAATTGGATGGATGGAGGGAAGGAAAGAAGGAGGGAGGAAGGAAGGTAGGAGGGATGATTGGAAGAGTGGGAGGGCGCGTGAAAGGAGGGAAAGGATGAAAATGGAGAGAAGGAAGGGAGGAAAGGAAGAAGGGAGGTAAAAGACGAAGGGAAGGAGGGATGGAGGGAGGAGAGAGAGAAAGGTAAGAAGGTGAGATGAGAGGGAGAATGTAAGAATGCAAGAAGAGGGAGGAAGGGATGAAGAATGGAAAGGAGGAAGGAAAGGATGGGTGGAGGGAAAGAGGGAAAAGGAAGGGACGGGAGAACGGCAGGAAGGAATAGAGGGAGAGAAAGAGGATGGGATGAAATGAAGGAGAAGAAGAAGGAAAAAGGGAGGAAAAAGAGAGAGGGGCATCCAGTTCTCTCTCTCTCTCTCTCTCTCTCTCTCTCTCTCTCTCTCTCTCTCTCTCTCTCTCTCTCTCTCTCTCTCTCTCTCTCTCTCTCTCTCTCTCTCTCTCTCTCTCTCTCTCTCTCTCTCTCTCTCTCTCTCCTGTATTCGTTTTCTTTTCTCTTTCCTGTCATACTTTTCTTTCTTTCCTTCTTTCTTTCTCTCCCTTCCTTTATTCTCTGCTCTTGACATACTCCAGAAGTCCAACTTACATTCTTCTTCTTCTTCTTCTTCTTTTTCTTTTTCTTCTTCTTCTTCTTCTTCTTCTTCTTCTTCTTCTTCTTCTTCTTCTTCTTCTTCTTCTTCTTCTTCTTCTTCTTCTATTACATCTCTTTCTGTGCATATGGTGTTAGTCCTCCTCCTCTTCTTCCCCCTTTCCCTTTCCTCCTCTTCTTCCTCCTTTACCTCTCCTCCTCTTCTTCCTCCTCCTCCTTCTCCCTCCTCTTCTTCCTAAGCTTTTATTTCCAGGCAGTATGGCGCCAAGCAAGGATCCTATTTTTCCCTCGTAATAAACAAACTCTCTCTCTCTCTCTCTCTCTCTCTCTCTCTCTCTCTCTCTCTCTCTCTCTCTCTCTCTCTCTCTCTCTCTCTCTCTCTCTCTCTCTCTCTCTCTCTCTCTCTCTCTCTCTCTCTCTCTCTCTCGGTAATGTAATAATATTTTCTCGCATAAATATTTTCTCTCTGCCGCTTGTAATACAGTTGTTATTTTTTTGTAATACTTTTAAGCTCTAACGTATAGGGATTTTTAATTGCTGTGTTGTTTGTTTCTATTTTATCATTGGAGTTTTTTTATTTTTGTATTTTGACGTTATATTCTCGCTCTGTATTTCTCTATTTCTTTTTTTCTCGTTGTTGTTGTTGTTGTTGTTGTTGGTGGTGGTGGTGGTGGTGGTGATGGTGGTGGTTGTGGTGGTGGTGGTCATCTAATTCTTCTTCTTTTTCATTTTCATTTTTTTCTTTTTCTTTTTATTCCTTTTCTTTTTCTTTTCCTATTTCTTTTTATCTTGATTTTTCTTTTTTTCCTCCTCCTCCTCCTCCTCCTCCTCCTCCTCAAATTTTAGTATTGATATATATTTCAATTGGAGAGTTTCCCTTTAACGTCATATTTTCTCCTTCTATTAATTTTAACACATTCTCATTCAAGTCTTAATTAACATACAATCGCCATTAATTATCTTTTGCTAATGACCCGTAAGCTCTTTTTATGTTCAAGCTTCGTCCATTACCGTTATTACTTTGTTTATTATCCTTTATGTTTATGTTTTATTTCTTTATTCTTTTATCTATTTTATTTATTTTATTTATTCTTTTATTCCTTTATTTATTATACTTCGTTCTTACTTTGAAACCTTGAGTACAAATATTTTTTTCTCCTGGTGTTTTTTCCCCTCTAAGCTAATTCTTTTTGTATCTTCTTGTTCTTATCTATTTTTTTTTTATCTTGTGTTTTTTGTTTAATCTCTATTTTATTTTGTTCTTACTCTGAAAACACAAGTACTAATGTTTACTCTTATGATGTCTCTTGTTTTCTTTAATTTCCTTCTTATCGTACCTCCTTATTCTTATCTATTTTTTATCTTACCTTGTTTTGTCTTTATCTTATTTTTATTTTTGAAACGTGTGTACGAATGTCTTTTTTCTTGTCGTTTGTCCTATCTTTCTCTTCTAATCTATTTCTTATTTTATCCTCTTCTTATCATACCTCCTTATTCTTATCTATTTCTGATCTTATCTTGTTTTGTTTTTTTCTTTATTTTCTTTTGTTCTTTTTTTTAAAACGTAATGTCTTGTCTTTCTCCTCTAATCTATTTCTTATTTTATTCTCTTCTTATCATACCTCCTCATTCTTATCTATTTTTTATCTTATCTTGCTTTGTTTTGTTTCGTCTTTATCTTATTTATATTTTTGAAACGTGAGTACGAATGTTTTTTTTCTTATCGTATGTCTTATCTTCCTCCTCCAATCTATTTCTTATTTTATTCTCTTCTCATCATACCTCCTTATTCTTATCTATTTATTATCTTGTTTTGTTTTGTTTTTTTCTTTATTTTCTTTTGTTCTTTTTTTTTTAAACGTAAGTACGAATGTCTTTTTTCTTATCGTATGTCTTATCTTTCTCTTCTAATCTATTTCTTATTTTATCCTCTTCTCATCATACCTCCTCATTCTTATCTATTTCTTATCTTATCTTTTTTTTTTCTTCTTTATTTTATTTAATTTTTTTTAAACGTGAGTACGAATGTCTTTTTTCTTCTCATATGTCTTATCTTCCTCCTCCAATCTATTTCTTATTTTATCCTCTTCTTATCATACCTCCTCATTCTTATCTATTTCTTATCTTATCTTGTTTTGTTTTGTTTTATCTTTATTTATTTTTCTTCTCGTATGTCCTATCTCTCTCCTCTAATCTATTTTATTTTATTTTATCGTCTTCTTATTTTTACTCCTATTCTCCTTTCTTCCTTACCTCCTATCCTGTTTGTTTTCTTCTCAGCCAAGCAAGAGGAGGAAAAAAAGTTCATAATACTGATCCATGTTTGTTGCTATGCCCTGTTTGTTTACTGTGCGGCAGACGTGTTTTTATTTTCTTCTTGTTACCCCAGAAACACACACACACACACACACACACACACACACACACACACACACACACACACACACACACACACGCTTGAGTAATCTTTTTTCCGCCTTGATTTAGGTCAGAAAACAACAACAACAATCATAAATAATAAGGATGTGCGTGTTGTTGTTGTTGTTGTTGTTTTTCTTGTTCCTATTCTTTTCTAGTGTACTACTGCAACAACAACAACAACAACAACACCTTCTACTACTACTACTACTACTACTACTACTACTACTACTATTACTGCTACTACTACTACTACTAAATTTATTATTTCTTTTCACTCGACATCAAAAAGGACCCTCTATAAAATTAGTCAAAGAAACTAAATTACCATGCCATTTAACTGAGAGGAAGAGGAGGAGGAAGAGAAGGAGGAGGAGGAGGAGGAGGAGGAGGAGGAGGAGAACAAAAGGTCGTATGTCACAACTGTAATTGAAGGAAAAAAAAGTAAGAAGCTAGAGGAAAATAAATGCTAATTGGAGGAGGAGGAGGAGGAGGAGGAGGAGGAGGAAGAGGAGGAGGAGGAGGAGGAGGAGGATACTAACAGACAGATTGAGCAAGAATAGTCGGAAATAAAAAAGGAAAGTTAAGGAAGAGAATTTTTGAACGAGAAATTTAAACAGAAAGAATGTGAAGTATCTGAAGATGAAAAGAAGAAGAAGAAGAAGAAGAAGAAGATGGTGATGAATTTGATGAAAAAGTAGGTAGAGAAGAAGGAGAAAGAGGAGAGGAGAAAGTCGAAGAAGAAGGAGGGAGAGAGGGAGAAGGAGGAGGGAGAGAGGGAGAAGAGGAGGGAGAGGAGGGAAAAGCAGAGGATTAAGAAATAAAAGTTTTAAGTAGTAGAAGACGAAAACGAAGAAGAAAAAAAGAAGATGAAAAAAAAGAATAAGAAAAAGAAGGAGGAGAACAAGAACACCCGTAAGTTCGTTCCCCCTATCATTTTCCACACCTCCTCCCCTCCCCTTCCCTCCCCTCCCCTCCCCATCTCCCCAAGTCTCCGCTAATGAAACAATCACTCGCCGAAAAGTTGGGGGGAATCCTCTGCTGGACCGTCAAGTTAGGGAGTTAAGGAGATGGGGAGGCTAGGGGAGAAGGGGGAGGGGATAGGATGGGGAGGATGGGAAGTGAAGTGTGAATTGGTTGGGTGGTGAAGAGGGGAGGTGGGAGGAATGGAAAGGGAGAAGAGAAGGGGAAGGGAAAAGGGAGGAAAACTTATGATTGGGAGAGATGGGGAGATAGGGATGTGTTAGGGGAAGATAGGGAAGGTGAGAAGGGGGAGAAGGGAGGGGAGTAAATAGGGGAAGGAGGAGGGGAAGGGAAGGGGTAGGGGTGGTGAAGAGGGGTGAGTGTGTGAGTGGTGAGGAAGGGAAGGGGAAAAGAAGAGGGTAGAAAGGAGGAAAGGGGAGAAAAATAACTTGTGATGGGGAATTGGGGAATGAGAAATTTAAGTTTAAGTTGAGGAAGAGGAGGAGGAGGAGAAGAAGAAAAGGGTGATAACGATAGCCTGAGAATGGAAGGTTGATAGGAAGGAAAGAATACAGAAGAAAAGAAAGAAAAGTAAGAAATGAAGAAAATAGTGCTGATAGGAAAGAAGGAAAGGTTAGCAAGGAAAGAAAGGGAGCAGAAGAAGGGAAGAGAGGAGAGATAAGGTAGTAAAAGGAAGGGGAGAGAAAGAGAAGAGAAGGTAGATGAAGAGGGAGGGAGGAGAGAGGTAGAAGATGAGGGATGGGAAGTTATGAAAGGAATGTAAGGGAAAGAAAAATAATAAAAAAGTGAGCGAAGAGAAACTCAGAAAAAAATAAATCAATAAAAAATAAAGAGAGAGAAAAGGAAAGTAAAAATCGAACAGGAATGAAAAAAGAAACAAGAACAAAAGAAAGTAAAAATGAATAGAGATGATAAAAAAAAAGACAGAGAGAGAGAACACCTGCCCTGCTCACCTGCCATTAAAAGTTAAACCATTTTTACATTTGATACTTGCCCGATAATCAATGCTCTCCCTTAGGCCTCCTCCTACTCCTCCTCCTCCTCCTCCTCCTCCTCCTCCATTTTCTCCTCTATCTCATTTTTCTTCTTTATCGTTTTTCATATTTTTATCTAGTTTCTTTTTGTTTATATTTTCTTTTTTCTTTTGGTTTCTTTCGTTCTTCCTTCTTTCTTTCTTTTTTTGTCTTCATCATTTTTCTTTTTTTCTTCTTTTTTTTGTTTTTCTCCTCATTTTTTTACTCCTTGTTCTCTTTCTCTCCTCCTCTCCTCATTCTCCTCTTCCTTTTTTTTCCCTTTTCTCTCCTTTTTATTCTATTTTATCGTTTTCCTCCTTTTTATAGTTTTCTTTTTCTTTCTTTAATATTTTTTTCTTTGCTTCCTTACTCCTCTTTTTGTTTTTTGGCCTTATTCTTTCTTTTCCTCCTCCTCCTCCTCCTCCCTCCTCTTCCTCCTCCTCCTCCTCCTCCTACGCTTTCTCCTGTTACCTCCTATTGTCTCCCTCCCTCCCTCCCTCCTCTTTCTCTTCCCTCACAATTTGTTTTCCAGTCATGTCACCCATTCTCTCCCTCTCCCTCTCTCTCCCTCTCCCTCCCTCTCTTTTCTCTCCTTCCTTTTAAAGATTTTTCTGACAATCATTCTCCCCCTACGCGCCGCTGTCATCCCTGTTTCTCTGTCATCCATTCTTTCATTATTCCTCCTTTTATTCCCTTCCTTTATTCCCTTTCTCTCTTATTCTGTCTTTCTGTCTTTGTCTGTCACCTGTTTTCTGTCAGCCCCTTTTTATTACTTCCCTGTTTGTTTGTTTTTTTCCCGTGTCTGTTATTTATTCTTTTTTCATTTTTCCTCTTCTTCCCTTTCGTACACTCTCATTCTCTTCTTCTGTCTCTCTTTCTGTCTACATCTGTCTCTATTTTGCTTCCCTGTTGTTGTTTTTTTCCTTATTTTCCTTGCCCTTCTTCCCTTTTTTCCCTTCCTTTTCTTTTCTCAACCATTCATTCTTTTTTTATTTTTCCTCTTATTCCCTTTCGTCCACTCTCTTTCTCTTCTGTCTCTCTTTCTGTCTCAACCTGTCTTTTTTTTGCTTCCCTGTTGTTCTTTTTCCTTATTTTCCTTGCCCTTCTTCCCTTCTTTCCCTTTCCTTTCATCCATTCTTTTTTTTCATTTTTCCCTCTTACTCCCTTTCGTCCTCTCTCTTTCTCTTCTTCTGTCTCTCTTTCTGCCTCCATCCGCCTCTTTTGTATATTTTCTTTGTCTTATTTTCTCGTCTCTATCATCCATTCTTCTTTTTTATTCTTTTCCTTATTCCTTTTCGTTCTCACTCTTTCTCTTCGTCTGTCTGTCTCTCTCTCTTTTTGTCACTGTTTTTTATTTCCCTGTTGTTCGTTTTCCTTTCTTTCCCCTTCCTTTCTTCCCTTCTATTATTATTCGTCCCTTTATTTCCATTCGTCCACTCTTTGTCTCTTTATCTGTCTCTTTCTGTTTCGTCTCTTTTATTTACTTTCTTGGTTTTTCTTTTTTATTCGTCTTCCTCATCCATTCTTTCGTTATTCCTCCTTTTATGCCTCCTCGTCCACTCCCTGTCTCTTCTTCCGTCTCTTTCTGTGTCTATTTATCTCTCCTTTATTTACTTTCTTGGTCTTCCTCTTTCGTCTCGGTCATTAATTCTTTTTCTTATCCTTCTCCTTATTCCTTTTCGTCGTCACTGTTTCTCTTCTTCTGTCTTTCTTTCTGTCTCCATTTGTCTCTTGCTTCTTCTTCTTTCTTTGGTTTTCCTTTCTCATCGTCTTCGTCCTTTCTCTCTTCCTTCCTTCCTTCCTTTCTCTGGGTCCATCTTTTATCAACTCTCTCTCTCTCTTTCTTCTTTACAATGTCTTTCCTTCTATCCATTTGTGTTATTCTCTCTCTCTCTCTCTCTCTCTCTCTCTCTCTCTCTCTCTCTCTCTCTCTCTCTCTCTCTCTCTCTCTCTCTCTCTCTCTCTCTCTCTCTCTCTCTCTCTCTCTCTCTCTCTCTTGAAGAAATTAAAAGGAAACATGAGAGAGAGAGAGAGAAGTAAGAGGGAAAGGAAGGGAAGGAAGGAGAGGTATGAGGAGGGGAGGCACTTAGAACTGAGTAGTAGTGGAGGGAAAGGGAACAAAGAAAGTGGGAGAGAGTGGACTGAGTAGGGAAGGAGAGAGAAGGGGAGGAAAGAGTGCGGAAGGGGACGGGAAGGGGCGAGAAGTGAAAGGAAGGGAAGGAAAGGAAGAAAAATAAGAATCTGGGAATGAATGGACTAAACAGGAAAGGAGTGTGAATGGAATAGAAAGGAACGGAAGGAAAAGGGAGAAGAGAGGAGAAGAGAAGAAGGGAGAGGAAAGGGAAGGGTAAGGAAGGGAAGGAAAGGAAAAAAAATAAGAATCTGGGAATGAATGGACTAAACAGGAGAGGAGAGTGAATGGAATAGAAGGGAACGGAAGGAAAATGGAGGAAAGAGAAGAGGAGAAGAAGGGAGAGGAAAGGGAAGGGTAAGGAAGTGAAGGGTAGAGGAAGTAAGGGAAGGGAAGATTAGAAGATGGTCGGGAATGGAAGTAAAGGAAAGAGAAGGGAAGGAGGAGAGAGTGCAGGAGTGGAGGGGAGAGACGGAAAGGGAGGAAGAGGAAAGGGAAAAGAAGTAGATGACATATAATGGAAGAGAGGGAAGGAAAGGGGAGAGGAGAGAAAAGAGCAGGGAAGAAAGGGAAGGGAAGAGGAGAGGAGAGGAGAGACGAGGAGAAGAGAGGAGAAGAGAGGAGGGCAGGGGAGAGGAGATTAGAGGAAATGAAATGAAAGGAAAGGAGAGGAGAGGAGGGGAGAGGAGAGGAGAGGAGAGGAGAGGAAGGCAGGGGAGAGGAAGGCAGGGGAGAGGAGGGGAGAGGAGAGGAGAGGAGAGGAGAGGAGAGGAGAGGAGGGGAGGGGAGGGGAGGGGAGGGTAAGGGGGAAGGAAAGGGGGGTAAGCAGATAAGACTGTCACACGACTATTTTTTTATATCTTTGCCGCGTTCCCTCCGAGATGTTTTCCTCCTCAATTTCCTCCACCTTCCTCTCCCCCTCTTTCCCCCCAATCTCTCTCTCTCTCTCTCTCTCTCTCTCTCTCTCTCTCTCTCTCTCTCTCTCTCTCTCTCTCACGCACACAGTCCTGTCACGTACACGAGTAAGTGACCTTTAATTCCTGCACCCATGAGTTTGCACACACACACACACACACACACACACACACACACACACACACACACACACACACACACACACACACACACACACACACACACACACACACACACACACACACACACACACACACACACACGCACACGGACAAATACACACCTACATAAATACATACATACATACATACACGTATTCATACATTCATAAGCACACAAAGGTAGACGCCTGAATACATGAATAAGTTGCGCGTTCATTAATTCACTAAACTTTCCTTCCTTCGCATTTTTTTTTATTAATTTATTTATTTATTATTTTTTTATTTTTTTTATTTTTTTCATCTCCTCTCCCACTGCTGCTTCTGGTTCTACAACAACAACAACAACAACAACAGCAACAACAACAACAACAACTACAACAACAACAGCTATTACCCATCTACCTATCTGCCTACCTTCTTTCCTTTCTCCTTCCTTTCTATCTTCCTCTTTCCCTCCATCTCTCCTCTCCCTCCCTCCCTCTCTCCCTTTTCCCTCTTTCCCTCCCTTTCTCCTTACCTTAATACTTACCTACCTACTTTCCTTCCTTCCTTTCTTCCTTCCTCCCTCCCACCCTTCCCTCCATCTCTCCTCTCCCTCCCTCCCTCTCTCCTTTTTTCCCTCTCTTCCTCTCTCCCTCTTTACCTCCCTCCCTTCCCTCTCCCTTCCCGTCTACCAACCTACCTACCTACCTACCTACCTACCTTTCCTACCTTCCTTCCTTTCTCTCTCAGCGTACTCGTAACGTCAAGAATTATATATAAGTCGTGTGTGTGTGTGTGTGTGTGTGTGTGTGTGTGTGTGTGTGTGTGTGTGTGTGTGTGCAATATTTCCAGCTTACCGACATACTCTCAGCCCTAAGCCCTTAATGGTGTACGGCCTAAGCGAGTGTGTGTGTGTGTGTGTGTGTGTGTGTGTGTGTGTGTGTGTGTGTGTGTGTGTGTGTGTGTGTGTGTGTGTGTGTGTACGTGTGCATGTGCGTGTATCATATTTTAAGTTACAAAACCGACACAGAAAGACGAACACAGATAGAGAGATACAATGAAAATACATACACACTACATATACATACATACATACATACACACACACATACATACATACATACATACATACATACAGGGAGAAAAGAGAAGGAAAATAAGAAAAGAGAAAAAATAAAAGAGAAAAGAGAAGAGAAAACTAAAAAGAGGAAAAGTAGAAGGGAAAAAAAGAAGAAGAGAAGAGAAAAGAGACAGACAGACAGAGAGACAGACAGACAGACAGACAGAAGAATGATCACAATATACCCCCAAGCTGTATGCGAATCATGTTTTTAGAGGAGGAGAAAGAATAGCACGGAGAGGAAGACGCCGTGAGGGAGGAGAGGGAGGAGAGAAGGACAGACACACAGACAGACAAAAGACAGATAGACAGAACAGAGGTAGAGAGTAGAGTAAAGGCCGTGTGTGTGTGTGTGTGTGTGTGTGTGTGTGTGTGTGTGTGTGTGTGTGTGTGTGTGTGTGTGTGTGTGTGTGTGTGTTTGCGCAGCCTCGAGTGGCGTTTGTTTTCTATCGAGACTCTGCATTGTTTCTTCTTCCTCCTCCTCCTCCTCCTCCTCTTCCTCTAACTTTTCTTTCCCTTTCTTTCCAGTATTAATTTTTTTTTTGTGGAATCTTTATCCTTTATTTTTTTTCTTTCTTTCGCTTTTATTTTTGTCTATTTTATTTCTGCGTCTTTGTCTCCCTCGCCGAGTGTTTTTTTTTTTTCCTCACTTCACCTCTCTATTTTTACAGCAACGTTTAATTCTTTTTTTATTCCATGTCTTTCTGTGTTTCTCTCTCTCTCTCTCTCTCTCTCTCTCTCTCTCTCTCTCTCTCTCTCTCTCTCTCTCTCTCTCTCTCTCTCTCTCTCTCTCTCTCTCTCTCTCTCTCTCTCTCTCTCTCTCGGTTATTTTCGTTATATTTCACGTTTATTCCTTTGACCTCTTATGTACTTCCTTTTCTTTCGTCTATTTCTTCTCTTTCTTTATTCTTCTCTTCCCTTCCTTTGCTGAAATCCCTTTGCTCTCGCGTTTTTCCTTCCTCTCCCTCCCTCTCCTTCCTTCCTCGTATATTTCTCTTCTTTACTCTTCTTTGTTAACCCCTTTTATTTTTGTTGTTTCTTGGTTATTTTCTGTTTCGTAGTCCCATATTTGGTCTTTCCTTCATTTTTTTTCTTTTTTTTTTCATATTTAATCTTTTGTGTGTTTTGTTTCTTTGCGTATTTTTTTTTTTTACATTTCCCTTTTCGTTCTTTCTATATTTTTAGTTCGTGTTCTATTTTTATACACATGGCTTTCTCTGTGTGCATTGGGGGGCGTTTGTTTGTGTGTTCGCTTGTTCGTGTGTGTGTGTGTGTGTGTGTGTGTGTGTACCTTATTCATATTACCAGCTCACTTGTCTGTGTTTCTCAGTAATTCAGTCAATCAGTTAGTTAGTCATTCATTCATTCGTCCAGTCTGTCAGTCAGTCAGCCAGTCAATCTATCGGTCTGTCAGTCAGTCAGTCAGTCAGTGTGTAAGTCAGTTTTTCAGTCAGTAAGCCAGTCAGTCAGTCAGTCAGTCAATCAGTCACTCAGTGTGTAAGTCAGTCAGTCAGTCAGTCAGTCAGTCAGCCAGCCAGCCAATCAGTTAGTCAGCCAGCCATCCATCCAGTCAGTCAAGCAACCATCCATCCATCTATTCATTCATCCTTTCATCCATCCAGCTAGCCAACTAATCAGATAGTCAATTATTAAACCAGTCAGCCAGTCAGTCAGTCCATCAGTCAGTCAGTCCATCAGTCAGTCAGTCCGTCCGGGTTTTATTATATATCGCCTCCCTCTCTTCTCTTTTACCGCCCCTCAATAATACACCTAGATTCCATTCATTAATTTCCACCTGTCCTTAATTAATTTTGCTATGCTTGGCCCCCGCGGACACGTACACTCAATACTCCTCCAACGCACATACATACGCACACACGTACACTTACACACACACACACACACACACACATATATACAAACACATATCCATTCATTCATAGTTACATTCATACATTGTTACATACATAGACATACATTTATTCATACATACAGACAGAGAGTGATAGATAGACGGACTGACAGAGCAAGGTTCAAACAGACAGGCAGGCAGACAGACAGACAGAGAGCAAGGTTCAGACAGACATGCAGACAGACGGACGGACAGGCAGACAGAATACACACACACACACACACACACACGCACACGCACACGCACACGCACACACACACACACTTACACATGGGCAGGCTGACTGTATAGAGTTGAGGTCAGTCAATATTTGTTCGCTGACGCCGCGGGGTGCTGACTGATTTGGTGTCTCTCTCTCTCTCTCTCTCTCTCTCTCTCTCTCTCTCTCTCTCTCTCTCTCTCTCTCTCTCTCTCTCTCTCTCTCTCTCTCTCTCTCTCTCTCTCTCTCTCTCTCTCTCTCTCTCTCTCTCTCTCATATAACATTTATCACCGAGGAGAGAGAGAGAGAGAAGAAGAAAGAGAGAGAGACAGAAAAATAAGTAATTAAGGAACATTCCTGGAGGGAATGAAGGGAAGAAGGAAAAAAAGAAGAAAGAAGAAAAGAAAGAAGAACGAAGAATATGATAAAAATGAGGAAAGGAAGAAAACGTGGAATTTTAACCAGGGAAAGAAAGAAAGAAGGATGGAAGGTGATAAAGAAGAGATGAGATAGTAGGAAAAATTAGGAGTGAAGGAGAGGTGCAAAGAAGGAGAAGTGGGACGTAAAGCAGGAAGGGAAGGAAGGAATGATGGGAAGGAATGAGGGAAGGGAAATAATGATGTATACGACACGAGGCGACGAAAGGAGGAGGAAAAGGAGAGAAAAGGGAAATGACGGAGGAGGAAACAGGGAGAGAAAAAATGATAGCGGAGGTGGAGAGAGAGAGAAAAAGGATTAGGCGAGAGAGGTATAAAGGAGAGAGAGAGAAGGATATGACGAAGGAGATGGAAGAGAGAAAGAGAAAGACATAAAAGGAGATGATAAAGTAGGAAACACGGAGAGAAAAAATGATGACGAAAGTGGAGAGAAAAGAGATGATTGAGGATGTAGAAAAAAGATAAAAAATATTGATGGAGGAAGGAAGGAAGGAAGGATGATAAAGGAGGGGAAACAAGAGGAAGAGTAATAAAAGAGAAGATTAAGGAGGTGGGGGAGGGAGAGAAAAAAAGAAGACGTAGGAGAGAGAGAGAGAGAGAGAGAGAATATATGATGAAGAACGGGGAAGTGAAGGTGGTGGAGAGAAAAGGAAATGATGGAGGAGGAAACAGAGAAAGAAAAAAAGCATGGCGGTAGAGGAAAGAAGGAAAAGGTTAAGACGGAGGAGGAGGAGGAGGAGGAGGAGGAGAAGAGAGTGAAGAGACATGATGAAGAAGGAGAGAGAAGAACAGTGTGAGAGAATGGGGACGAAAAGAAGTAGAGAGAAAAATAAGAAGAAAAAAGAAGATGGAGAAAATGAGGGGATGGAGGTAAGGTAGAAGAATGAGGAGGAATATGAGGAGGAGGAAAAGGAGGAGGAGGAGAAATGGGGGAAGATGAAGAGAAATATGATGGACGATGACGAGGAGGAGGAGGAGGAGGAGGAGACGGTGAAAAAGGAGGCAGAGTAGGAAGAGGAGGAGGAGGAGGAGAAGGAGGAGTATGAGGAACGTGTGTGTGTGTGTGTGTGTGTGTGTGTGTGTGTGTGTGTGTGTGTGTGTGTGTGTGTGTGACAAATTATAATCATTCCTCGTTGTCTCGTTTTCCGGCACTCATTGTCATCCTCCCCGACGTCTGTTCTTTTTTTTTTCTATAATTTTTCTTGCCTGATATATTTTCGTTATTTTTCCCTCCTGTGTGAGAATAATTAGTCGGCCCAGATAAATGAGAACTAATTGAGGCTGTGTGTGTGTGTGTGTGTGTGTGTGTGTGTGTGTGTGTGTGTGTGTGTGTGTGTGTGTGTGTGTGTGTGTGTGTGTGTGTGTGTGTGTGTGTGTGTGTGTGTGTGTGTGTGTTTGTGTGCGTTTCTGTGTGTATTTGTTTATGTATGTGTTTGTGCAAGAACATTTTCAACAACCATAACAACATTACCACTACTACTACTACTACTACTACTACTACTACTACTACTACTACTACTACCACAACCACCACCACCTCCGCTGAAAACTGCAACATAAATCTGAGACTTTTATCAATATCGGAGTAAGTGAAACGCGGCAGCCCATAACCGTAGACTTTTCCTCGCGTTCCCTCCCCGCACTCCACATTCTCTCTCTCTCTCTCTCTCTCTCTCTCTCTCTCTCTCTCTCTCTCTCTCTCTCTCTCTCTCTCTCTCTCTCTCTCTCTCTCTCTCTCTCTCTCTCTCTCTCTCTCTCTCTCTCTCTCTCTCTCTCTCTCTCTCTCTCTCTCTCTCTCTCTCTCTCTCTCTCTCTCTCTCTCTCTCTCTCTCTCTCTCTCTCTCTCTCTCTCTCTCTCTCTCTCTCTCTCTCTCTCTCTCTCTCTCTCTCTCTCTATCTCTCTCTCTCTCTCTCTCTCTCTCTCTCTCTCTCTCTCTCTCTCTCTCTCTCTCTCTCTCTCTCTCTCTCTCTCTCTCTCTCTCTCTCTCTCTCTCTCTCTCTCTCTCTCTCTCTCTCTCTTGCTCTCTCTCGCTCTCTCACTTTCCTCCCCCCCGTCATCTTTTTCATCATCACGCCTCACATCACGACTCGAACTCGATGCGAGATATTGGCTGCCAGATCGTACCCAAGATTGACATAGTAGTAGTAGTAGTGTTAGTGGTAGTAGTAGTAGTAGTAGCAGTAGCAGCAGTAGTTTAAGCAGTAATTGTGGTAGTAGTTGTTGTTTTGTGTCCGTTTGTTTTTGTGTGTGTATGAGAGATAGACATGGAGAAATAGACATAGAGAAAGGAAGGCATAGAGAAACACAGGAGAGACAGAGTGAGAGAGAGACAGATAAAGAGACACAGAGAAAAATAGACATAGAGAAAAATAGACATAGAGAAAGAGAAACAGAAAGAAAGAGAAACAGAGAGAAAGAGTGACATAGAGAATGAGAGATACAGAAAGAGAGATACAAAAGAGAGATACAAAAGAGAGAGAGAGAGAGAGAGAGAGAGAGAGAGAGAGAGAGAGAGAGTTAGGCGTGGAAAAATGAGACGACAGCCTTCAAGTTTTGTTGTTTGTGTTCGCAAGTATCCCTGAAATGAAAATGGAGATGAAGGTGGTAATGAAGACGAAGGTGGAGGTGATGGAGGCGGTGGAGGTGATGGTGATGAAATTGGAGAAGAAGGTGCAGGGAAATATTTCTTGTCGCGAGGGAGATGAAGATAACTTGGTTTGTAATTGCTCTTGTAAATTTTTCTTTCCTCTTTTCTTTTCTTTTTTTACTTAAGCTAGATGAATGTTATGATGGAGGATTGAAATGGATGCTCATGTGGTGGTGATGGTGGTGGTAGTGGTTGCTATTGGATTCTTAAGTGGCTGTACACGAAATGGTGGTGATGGTGATGATTATGATGATGCAGTTGTGTTGATAACGATGCAATGGCGATGATGATAATGGTGGTGGTATTGTTTTCATTGAAGTAGTGGTGATGGTGATGGGGTTGGTGATGACAATGATGATAATGTTTGTGGTAGTTACGATGGTGATAGCTGAATGGTTGATGATAGTGATTATTCGGGTGTTTTATAATATTGTTAAGTGTTTGTGTAGATAAAAAAAAAATTACAGCGAAGGAGACAGTTCAAGGGCGTAAAAAAAAGAAAACAATATTAAAGAAAAGCCTGCTACTTGCTGCTCCTGAATAGAGTACAGAGGAGTGGCCAAAAAGAGAGGTCAGTTTCGGGAGGAGAGGATTGATATACCGTTTAATGTATCTATTCAGTATTCTCAATCAATATACTGAAAAGTGGAGAATTTTAAAGATTAGAATATGCAGAAGAATAAATAGAAGATTATAATAAAAGAATAAGTGTTAGCTTCGAATAATGTAAAGAAAGAAAGGAAGAATAAGTGGAATATTATAATAAAAGAATAAGTGTTAGCTACGAATAATGTAATGAAGGAGAGGAAGAATATGAGGTAATAATGACGACAAAGAACGCACAATTAAGCAAGATAATGAAGAGGGAATAGGAGGTTTGGGATTAAGATCGAGAGGAGGAAGAAGGAGGAGGAGGAAGGAGGAGTAGGAAGAGGAGGAAGAGGAGGAGGAGGAGGACAAAATAATCAGTGGAATAGAACAAAAATATACGACAAAAATAAAAACAAAATGAAAGATGAACAGAAAGAAAAAAAGCTATACAATTAAACGAAAAAGAATGAGAAAAAAAATAATACGAATACGAAGAAGATGAAGAAAAGCAGGAAGTATAAAAATAGAAAAGGAAGAGGAGGAGGAGGAGGAGGAGGAGGAGGAGGACGAGGAAACGAAGGAGAAGAATTGCTAAAGAGGAGGAAAGCAGGAGAAAAAAAAGAAAACAAAAACAAAGAAAAATAAAGGAATGGAAGGAGAAGGAGTAGTAGTAGTAGTAGTAGTAGTAGTAGTAGTAGTAGGAGGAGGAGGAGGAGGAGGAGGAGGAGGAAAAGGAGAAACAAAAACTCTATACTACAAAGTGATACAAAAATACCGAAGACTTTTATTTATGTGTATCCAGAAGAGTAAAAAAAAATAATAATAAAAACACTTCGAATCAATACCTTTTTTCCCTTCGGCCGTCAAAGTCTCCGCCGCCTCACACTAAACATTTCGCTGTATCACGTGTGCGTTAATCACCTGCCCGTCCGCGTCTCATTACCTGTTGTCGCACACCTGACGCTCACCTGACGCCTGTCCCTCATCTGTCGCCTCTTTACCTGCGATTGGAACACGGCGGCGGCGGCGGAGTAGGAGGAGGAGGGGGAAGAGGAGGAGGAGGAGGAGGAGGAGGAGGAGGATAAGGAGGAGAGGGAAACAGAGAAAGTAGGGGGTAAGGAGGAGGAGAAGGAGGGGAGTTGAAAAGGGAAGGGCTGTTTGTTCAAGGGAGAATGTTAGTATTGGTATTCTTCGGGGTAGTAGTGGTAGTGGTAGTAGTAGTAGTAGTAGTAGTAGTAGTAGTAGTAGTAGTAGTAGTAAGACAATACCTAGTAATAACACAGTAATAATAATAATAATAATAATAATAATAATAATAATAATAATAATAATAATAATAATAATAATAATAACGGTTTTTGCGCTTTTCATCAATTCCCACATTAGTTTTATTTTTTTACACTTTCTGAACATAAAAAACTCATTATATTCGCTTTACGGCTTCAGAGAGAAAGACTTTTGCCGCTAGACCGCTTTGAATGTAGGAAAATAAGAACGAGTATTTTTTTTCCATCCCCGAAGTCGAGTTTTAACGCCTGAATCGCATTATCCGACCGTTCGCCGTAATGGGCCTCGATTCTCTCTAGATTTTAATGTGATCATACGCGAGTGTGAGTAAAGACTTGAATATGGAGTAAATGAGAGAGATTGAGTAAATGAGAAATATAGGAGAAAAGAAAAAGAGAGACAGACAGACACACATACAGACACACAGACGCACATACAGAAACACACACACACACACACACACACACACACACACACACACACACACACACACACACACACACACACACACAGAGGAAGATAGAAAGAGAGTATTGAGTGTGGGGTGATATGCATTTTTTTACTTTTTTTTTATTTGTTTATTTGTTTATTATTTTTATGATAGGAGGTTCACGTTCCTTTGTAATAGTTATAAATAGAAAGGAAAACAATCAACTGCCTTAGGGGATTGCTTTATCTCTCTCTCTCTCTCTCTCTCTCTCTCTCTCTCTCTCTCTCTCTCTCTCTCTCTCTCTCTCTCTCTCTCTCTCTTCTATCTTTACTATCTCCATTTTCCTGCTTTCCTCTTTTTTCCTCTTTTTTTTCCTTTGTTCCTCACCTGCGTTGTTTACTTTCATCCTGTATTTTTTTTTCTTTCTCTCCTTTCTTTCTTTTTCCTTTCTGTATTTTTCTTGCTTTTTTTTCTTTTTTTCTCTCCTTCTTTTCGCCTCTTCGTTTACAGTTCCTTATTTCTCCTTCTCCTCCTTCTTTTTTCTCCTTCCTTAACTCTCCTTTTCCAGCTCTCTTCATTTCTCCTCCTCCTCCTCCTCTTCTTTTTCTTCCTCCTCGTCCTCCTCCTACTCCTCCTCCTCCTCCTCCTCCTCCTCCTCCTCCTCCTCTTCCTCTTCCTCCTTATTCTTTACTTATTCTTTATCCGACTTCTCTCTCTCTCTCTCTCTCTCTCTCTCTCTCTCTCTCTCTCTCTCTCTCTCTCTCTCTCTCTCTCTCTCTCTCTCTCTCTCTCTCTCTCTCTCTCTCTCTCTCTCTCTCTCTTCTCTCATTTACTCTCTCTCTCTCTCTCCATAATCTCTCTCTCCCTCTCTCTCCCATTCCTCTTTCCTTTCCTCCTTCGTTGATTTACTTTTTCTTCTTCTTCTCCTCCTGCTTCGTCATCGTCTTCGTTTTATTGTTCTTTTCCTTGTTCTTGTTCTTCTTGTTCCTCTTGTTCTTATTCTTCTTTTTCCTTTTTTTTCGAACTTTATTTTCTTGCTGTTGTTTTTCTTTTTTTCCTCTATGAATGACAGCCCCTCCTCCTCCTCCTCCTCCTCCTCCTCCTCCTCCTTTTCTTTCTCCTTTTCTTCCTCTTTCTCCTCCTGTCCCATCAGACCACACAATGGCTTCTCCTCCTCCTCCTCCTCTTCCTCCTTCTCCTTCTCCTTCTCCTCCTCCTCCTCCTCCTCCTCCTTCTCCTCCTCCTCCTCCTCCTCCTCCTCCTTTTCCTCCTCCTCCTCCTTCTCTCTTCCCTTTAGCGCCTCGAGGGATGCTGATTAAGGAAGCCAAGTGAGAGAGAGAGAAGTGAAGGAGAGACGGGAGGGTGGGAGGGAGGGAAGGAGAGAAAATGGAAAGGGAGGGAAATGCGAGAGACAGGTGAGTTAAGGTAAGGGAGAGATTCTGTGTGTGGCAGGTAAGTAAAGGTAAAGTAAGGTAAGGGAAGGTAAGGGAAGGGAAGGGAAGGGAAGGGTAAGGGAAGGGAGAGAGGGAGGGAGGAGGGAGGGAGGGAGGAAGACATTGTGGTAAAGGAGATAAGGTCGAGAGAGAGAGAGAGAGAGAGAGAGAGAGAGAGAGAGAGAGAGAAGTGTGACATATCTTTCTGTTCGATTTCTTTATCTCTACAAATTCCATATTCTTCTCCTCTTCCCCTTCTTCCACCTCTTAATCCTCCTCCACTTTCCCTTCGTCGTCTTCCTCTTCCTCCTTCTCCTCCTCCTTCTCTTCCTCCTCCTCCTCTTGTTATATATAATTGAAGAAAGAATTGAAGAAGGGCGAGGAGAGATAAGTTCGTCAGGTGTAAGGGACTCAGGTGACAGGTGGACGCTTATATGGGCAGGTGTGAGGCGAAGGGAAGAGGAAGGGAACAAAGGAAAAGGAAAAAATGGAGGAAGATGGCAGGAGAACTAGAAAGGAAGGTGTGAATGGGGGGAGAGATGAGAATGGAGTGGAAGGTGAAGAGGGAAGGAGAGAAGGGACGGAGGGAGGGAGTTAAAGAAGATTAGAGGTGAATAGAAGAGGAAGGTAAATGTGGATAAAAAGCGAGAGTAAGGAGGGAATGCAAAGGAGGGATGGGAAGAAAAGGAAGAAAAGAACAGGAGCGAAAGAAAGAGAGAAAAGAAGATAAGCTAAGAAGGGAGTAAGGAAAGGAAGACAAGAGGGGGAAGGAAGAAAGGAAGGAAGGAATTAAGTGAGGAATAAATATATAAACAGATAAATAAATAAAGAGAGGATGGAACGAAATGAAGGAAATACGTAATGGAAGAAAGACTCGGAAAAAGAAGGAAGTCTGTAAAAAAGAAAGAAGGGAAAAAAAGATTGGCGTGAAATAAAATGTGTTGAAGGAAAAGAAGAAGAAAAAGAAAGGAAAAGGTTATTCAAGAGACAGGTGTGAAGAAGCTACGGAAAGGAAGAAAGACGAGAAAAAGAAGACAGAAAAAAAAGAATAAAAGGAAGAATAGAAGAAAGACAGGTAAAAAAAGGGAAAAAGAGGAAATAAAGGTAAATGAGAAGGGAAGAAAGATAGAGGAGGAGAAGATAGGAAATAAATGAAAGAAAGAAGGGAGGAAATTTAAAAGGAGGAGAAGATAGGGAAGAAAGGAAGAGAAGGGAAGAAAGGTAGAGGAGGAGGAGATAGGAAATAAATGAAAGAAAGAAGGGAGGAAATTTAAAAGGATGAGGAGATAGGGAAGAAGGGAAGAGAAGAAGGGAGGAAAGGTAGAGATGAGGGAGGAAGGAAATTGGGTAAGGTAAGATGCGAGGCAGGTATAGTAATTTAAGAGGCCATAAAGGTAGGGAAGATTAAGGGAGGAAGGGAGAAAGGGAGGGAACAGGACGAGGGAGAAATGGATTAAATTTAGGTAGGGTATGGGATTAAGGTAAGGCTGTAGGAGTAGAGAATAGGGAATGGATGGAATTAGGTAAGGTAAGAAAAGGGAAAGTGTAGGGTAGGTAAATGCAAAGAAGAGGGAAGGTAAGGAGGGAATGAGGAAGGAAGGGAAAGGATAAGGAAAGGTAAGAAAAGATTAAGGGAGGAAGGGAAAAGGTAAGGGTTGAGGCAGATAACATTTGGAAGGAGGAGAGAAAGGGAGGGAGAGAGGGTGAAAAGAGAAGGGGGTTAAGGTAAGGGATTAAGGTAAGGTGTATGGTAGTTAAGGTAAGGTGAGGCAGTTAACATTTGAGTCATATAGAGGTAAAGAAAGCGAAAGGGAGGGAGGGAGAAAAGATGAAAGGTAGAAGAAAGGTAAGGTAAAGGGATTAAGGTAGGGGAAGGAAGGTAAGGTAAGGCAGGTAATATGTGAGACCGAAAGAGTAAAGAGGAAGGAGGAAAGAAGAAAGGAAGGGAGGGAAGAAGGGAGGGCATAAAGTAAGGTAAGCAGGGATTAAGGTAAGGTATGAGGGGGATAAGGTAAGGTAACTAAGGTAAGGGAAGTATTATGTGAGGCTTTGAGAGTAGAGAAGAGAGAGAAAGAGAGGGAGAAAGGGAGAGAGAGAAAGAATGGGAGGAAACAAGACAACATCAGGAGAGATAAAGGTAAAGTGTAAGGTAAGGTGTTAGGCAGGTGGGGTAAGGTAAGGTATCGGTCTTCCTTTCTCCCTTTTAAATATTTCATTGGTGGGCGTTAGATCGTAAAGTTACTCTCTCTCTCTCTCTCTCTCTCTCTCTCTCTCTCTCTCTCTCTCTCTCTCTCTCTCTCTCTCTCTCTCTCTCTCTCTCTCTCTCTCTCTCTCTCTCTCTCTCTCTCTCTCTCTCTCTCTCTCTCTCTCTCTCTCTCTCTCTCTCTCTCTCTCTCTCTCTCTCTCTCTCTCTCTCTCTCTCTCTCTCTCTCTCTCTCTCTCTCTCTCTCTCTCTCTCTCTCTCTCTCTCTCTGTTTCGTATGCATTATATTATTTTCTTCCTTTATCCTTCTATCCTATCTTCTGTGATCTCCTTCATCCTCCTTCCCTTCCTTTACGTGGCTTCCTTTGCTTCTCCTTTATTTTGTTTCCTCTCTGTCCTCTTAATATCTTCCATTCCCTTCTTTTTCTTATTTTGTCCTTTCATTTAATATCCTTAGTCCTTCGTTTCCTCTTCCCTTCTCGCTTCATTTAATTGTTTTTATTTGATTTTACTCCTTCTCTTCTCTATTCTTCTCCTCTCTTCCCTTCTCTTCCATTTTCGTTTTTCTCTTATTTTTCATTTCCGTTTTCCATGAATTTCTCTTGTTTTCGTCCATATCCTTCTCTTTGCTGTCTTATAATTTGATTTCATTCCCTTCTCTTTCCTCCTTTCCTTTCTCTTCTCTTGATTTCCTTTTCTTTGCCGCTATTTTCTGTTCTCTCCTTTCTTTTCTTTTCCTGTCACTACTTTTCCTTTCCTTGCTTTTCCTTCTCCTTTCATTAACTCTCTTACATTATCGTCACCTTTCCTATTATCCCTTTTCTTTCCCTTCCTTTCCCTTCCTTTCCCTTACGTTCTGGTCGCTTTCCTTCCCTTCCCTTTCATTCCCTTCCCCTCCTTTCCCATCCCTTCCCTTCCCTTCCCATCCTTTCCCTTCTCTTCCCTTACGTTCTGTTCCCTTCCCTTCCCTTCCCTTACGTTCTGGTCGCTTCCCTTCCCTTCCCTTTCCTTCCCTTCCCTTCCCTTCCCTTACGTTCTGTTCCCTTCCCTTACCTTACCTTCCCTTACGTTCTGGTCGCTTTCCTTCCCTTCCCTTTCCTTCCCTTCCCTTCCCCTCTCTTCCCTTCCCTTCCCTTCTCTTCCCTTACGTTCTGTTCCCTTCCCTTCCCTTCCCTTACGTTCTGGTCGCTTCCCTTCCCTTCCCTTTCCTTCCCTTCCCTTCCCTTCCCTTCCCTTCCCTTCCCTTCCCTTTCCTTTCCTTCATTTTTCCTTCTTTTTCCTTCCCTCCGCTTCCCTTCCCTTTCCTTCCCTTCCTTTAACAGCTCAGGAACCCTTCATTTCCCTTCTCTTCTCTGCCTCCTTCCCCTTCATTCCTTCTTCCTTTCAATCCTCTTCCCGCTGATTTATACCTTGAATGATGAGGGACACGCACACACTCACGCACTCACCCACTCACGAACTCACCCACGCGACCCCATACACCCATGCACACCTACTCACACGCACTCAAAACACACTAAATGAAACAGTAAAACGCCCTCACTTACACACACGCAAGAATTTACTATTATCCAGTCAGTCAGTTAGTTATTAGTTAGTGGTTCAATTAGTTAGTGTGTCAGTCAGTTAGTCAGTCAGTCAGTCAGTCACTAACTCACTGATTCATAAACTTCTTCACTACCTTCCTCACTCACTCACTCACTCACTCACTCACTCACTCACTCACTCACTCACTCACTCACACTCACACACACACACACACACACACACACACACACACACACACACACACACACACACACACACACACACGCACACACAAGTCACCTCATTTCCCCTCCATCACCCACCCACTCAACCACCTCATCCAACCTTCATTTACATACATACCAGCACTCAACACACACACACACACACACACACACACACACACACACACACACACACACACACACACACACACACACACACACACACACACACACACACACACACGCACACGCACACGCACGGGGTTCGATCCGGGTCCTTTTTTTCCATTTAGAGGACATAGTAAAATCTCTCTCTCTCTCTCTCTCTCTCTCTCTCTCTCTCTCTCTCTCTCTCTCTCTCTCTCTCTCTCTCTCTCTCTCTCTCTCTCTCTCTCTCGTTCTCCCTAGAGGGCAAAACTGATTGTGGTGGAACTGATAATGGTGGTGCTGGAGGTGGTGGTGGGGGGGGTCGAGGTGCTGGTGGTGGTGGTGGTGGTAGTGGTGGTGATTAAGCTAAGCGTTGCGTCGTTAGATATTCAATGCGTGTAACTGACTGATTGAAAGAGGTAGGGAAGGAGGGAGGGAGGGAGGAAGAGTGGCGGGGAGGGAGGGAGGGAGGGAGGGGAGGAGGCGGAGGAGGAAGCAAGAGGAAGGGAGAGAGGGAGGGGAGTGAAAAAAAGGTGCATGTTCCTCAATATATTATTATTTTTATTATTATTATTATTATCATTATTATTGTTATTTTTATTATTGTTTTTTTCGATATCTTTTGCTTATTTTATTCAACTTTCTTCTTTTCGCCTCTTCTCTTATCTCTTCTTCCCTTTCCTTCCTTCCTTCTCTCCCTCTTTCCTCCCTTTCCTTCCTCCCTTTCCTTTCTTCCTTCTCTCCCTCTTTTCTCCATTCTTCTTTCCTTCCTTGCTTCCTTCCTTCCATTCCTAATCCGTAAAATTCTTCTCTTAATCCTCCTCCTCCTCCTCCTCCTTCTCCTCCTCCTCCTCCTCTTCCTCCTCCCCCCCCCCACACACACTTAAGCTGTATTAACTATATTCATTTATCATGGGCTTTGAAATTCAGTTTTGCAAGTGTAGCATAATCTCTCTCTCTCTCTCTCTCTCTCTCTCTCTCTCTCTCTCTCTCTCTCTCTCTCTCTCTCTCTCTCTCTCTCTCTCTCTCTCTCTCTCTCTCTCTCTCTCTCTCTCTCTCTCTCTCTCTCTCTCTCTCTCTGCATAACGGCGATCATTAGATTTAATTATATGAACGTAATTATTATTTATTCTCCTTAACCTCACTAATTGCACCTTGATTTTTGTTATTTCCAGGTACGTGCGAGGCAGCCACGTATGCTGGCAGGTGTAGGTGAGTGTGTTAGTGTGTGTGTGTGTGTGTGTGTGTATGTGTGTGTGCGCGCCTTTGTTCACTGCATTGCACGTCGATAATTTCCAGGAACATTAAATTTTTCACGAGTTCAAGAGTTTTCCTTCTCGTCGCCCTAATCAATGTTGGCTAGACTTGTACTCTCGTTTCTTCCTTTATTTTTTTTCCTGCCTACTGTTTTGTTGAGGAAGTGAGATTTTATGATTTTTTCTGTTTTCTCGGTTTTCTTTTCGTTTTTGTTTTAATGCAGAGGAATTTGATTGAAAGCAAGAGCAAGATCATAATCCAGGGACTCCTCTGTGCATATTTTGATGACGTCATAGCCAGAGCGCAAACAAAAGGAAGTGTACAATTTTATGGATATTACCATATAATTTTGAACAGATTAATTTAGGAACTCGTCTCACTTTCTAATTTAATTTTAGAGTAGGCTCAACTGATACTGTATTCCTTAACTTTCTTTTCATTATCAAGTCACTGCAAAATGGGAAGGAGTTGTAACCTTGATATCCCCCATCAGTTTTATAAGAGGCATAAGAGAACTGTTTGAAGATGTGACGAAAGAAAACCAGATGGGGCGGAGGGGAAGCCTTGGTTGACTCCTAATAAAATCTTTGCTTGATACAGTTTTAGAGACGTCTCTTTATACGGTTGAGGGTGTTTGTGTCCTTTGTTTTTATATTTGTAGAGAATATTTATTGGGCAGTATATATGTGTACGTGTGTGTGTGTGTGTGTGTGTGTGTGTGTGTGTGTGTGTGTGTGTGTGTGTGTGTCTCTGTGGAGGTAACGATCCATGACAAATCAACACCGCGTCAATAACCTTTTCATTATCACCACCATCACCACCACCACCACCACCGTTGCTACTACCATCACCCCTACTACCACTACCACGACCACCACCATCATCACCGCCATCATCACCACCATCAAACACCACTACCACCAGCATTGTCTGTGAACTGCACTTAGCGTGTGTGTGTGTGTGTGTGTGTGTATGTGTGTGTGTGTGTGTGTGTGTGTGTGTGTGAGAGAGAGAGAGAGAGAGAGAGAGAGAGAGAGAGAGAGAGAGAGAGAGAGAGAGAGAGAGAGAGAGATGACGGGTGAATGAACTCGTGGAAAAGTCTACGGTTATAACTTGTCGTGTTTCACTTGCTCCAATATTGAAAGGGGCGTCAGACTTATGTTGCAATATCCAGGGGTTGTAGTAGTAGCAGTAGTAGTAGAAGTAGTAGTAGTAGCAGTAGTAGTAATAGAAGTAGTAGTAATAGTAGTAGTAGAAGGAGGAGGAGAAGAAATTGAAAACAAATAAAAATAATCGAAAACAAAACTCAATTAAAACAATGATTCAAAGTTAATAGTCAATTATAAAATAGAATCTGCTCCAGAGAGGAAAGGGAAAGAGGGAGAGGGAGAAAGGGTGAAAAAAAAGAAAGGGAGAAAAAGAGAAAGAGAGAGAGAAAAAAAAGAGAAAGGGAGAGAAAAGGTAGAAAAGATAAAAGAGATTGGAAAAAGGAGATAAGAAAATAAAATAGGAAAACCAGAGAGAGTGGAGAAAGGAAAAGAGAAAGGGAAAAGGAGACAAGGAAAAGGAGAAAGGGGAAAGGAGAAAGGAGAAAGAAGAAACGAGAAAGAAGAAACGAGAGAGAAGAAAGGAATAAGAAGAAAGTAGAAAGGAGAAAGGAAAAAGGAGAAAGGAAAAAGGGAGAAAGGGAGACAGGAAAAAGGAAGAAAGGGAGAAAGGAAAAAAGGGAGAAAGGGAGAAAGGGAAAAAGGGAGACAGGAAGAAAGGAATAAGAGAATAAGGAATAAGGAATAAGGCAGAACGAAGAAGAAAGAAGAAAGAAGAAAGAAGAGAGAGAGAGATAGTTCACCCTTTCCTGAATCCTTTGACCCAGCCCGGGGTACAGAGTGGCTTTCCGTGTTGCACCGCCGCCCCCTCACGGCCCCCGCCGATAGAGAGAGAGAGGCTGACTTGCATAATTTACCACGCGTGCAATCACTTTGGTCGTAATTAATTGTTTTTTTATTTGAAATCTAACGAGGTAGTAAAGTACAGCTGAGAGAGAGAGAGAGAGTAAAGGTGCGAAGAAGCTCGTACTGAAATTGCTTCCTCCTTCACACCTGAGCGCCCACCTGTGTGCTGTTAAGGCCAGGTAATGACACACACACACACACACACACACACACACACACACACACACACACACACACACACACACACACGTTTTCATCACCTGCATAAAAATGAAGTGGGGTCTATTTTTCTTTTTAATTCGGCTTTTTCGCTCACTGACTTTCTCTCTCTCTCTCTCTCTCTCTCTCTCTCTCTCTCTCTCTCTCTCTCTCTCTCTCTCTCTCTCTCTCTCTCTCTCTCTCTCTCTCTCTCTCTCTCTCTCTCTCTCTCTCTCTCTCTCTCTCTCTCTCTCTCGCTCTGGGTCACACCTCACCTTAATTCAATTTCCTACGTCTGTTTTTTGCACCTTTTCCTGCTTTTTTTTTTTTATCTATTTCTCTTTCCTGGTGTATCGTGTTCCTCCTCTTCCAAAAACACGACCTTCTCTTCCTCCTCCTCTTCTTTATCTTCCTTACTCTTCCTTTTCAACTTCCTCTTCATTTCCATTTACTTCCTTATATGTGTTTCTCCCACCTCGCATCCTTTTTTCTCCATTTTTGCTTCGTCTTCTTCATCTTCTTCCTCTTCCTTGTTATTTTCTTCTCTTCATGTTTTCGTCAACCCTTGGATCATCTTTTTTTGTCTCTGCTTCCTTTTGCCTTATCCTCTTCGTCCTCTTATTTTCTTCCTTCTTTACTTTTCATTTTCATATCCTTGCTTTTTCGGCTTCATCCCTTTTTTATCTTTTTTATGTAGGTATTATTTCTCTTCTTTCGTTTTTTCATTTTCTGATTTTCTGTTTTTTCTCTCCTTCTCTTCTTCCTTCTTCTTTTGGTTTTGTGTACTACTTATCTGTTCTTCTTCTTCTTCTTCTTCGTTTGCCTTCTCTTTCCCTTTTCTTCCTCCTCCTCTTCCTCCTCCTCCACCTTTTCCTCCTCATACTTTGCCTTCATTTCTCCACCTTCCTCGCTTTCTACCTTCTACTCTTGCCTCCTCCTCCTCCTCCTCCTCCTCCTCTTCCTCCTCCTCCTCCTCCTTCTCCTCTTCCTCCTCCTCCTCCTCCTCCTCCTCCTCCTCTTCTCATACAACCTTCCATCCTCATCTCACGCTTGAAGGGACATGTCGAATACCACTCTCTCTCTCTCTCTCTCTCTCTCTCTCTCTCTCTCTCTCTCTCTCTCTCTCTCTCTCTCTCTCTCTCTCTCTCTCTCTCTCTCTCTCTCTCTCTCTCTCTCTCTCTCTCTCTCTCTCTCTCTCTCTCTCTCTCTCTCTCTCTCTCTCTCGAGCGGTAAAAAAGTGCTAATTTGCTACTTGTCAAAACATGTTACCAACTTCGTGTCAAGAGAGAGAGAAGAAAGAAGAAATTTTCTTCGGATTAATTACTTTTTCATTTTTTTTATAATGTATAATGTTTATTTTTTCCTTGATTTGCTTGTTTTTAGATTTATTTATTTATTTTTTTATTTTTTTCATATATCTCTTGGTTATAATTTTGCTTTTTTTTCTTCTTTTGCATCATTTGTTTTCCCTTTTCCCTTTTTCTTGTTTTTCTTTTCATCTTCCTTTCCATCTTTATTGTTTTTATTCCTTTATCTCTTCCTTTGTCTTCCTTCTTTCATTGTTCTTATGGTTATCTTTTATGTATCCCCTTCTTCTTCTTCTTCTTCTTCATTTTCTTCTTCTTCTTCTTCTTCTTCTTCTTCTTCTTCTTCTTCATTTCCGTTCCCTTCATGTACCCTTCCTTCCTCTTACTCCTCCTTTATCATCATCTTCTCCTCCCCGTCTTCCTCCTCCTCCTCCTCCTCCTCCTCCTCCTCCTCCTCCTTATCATGTGCCCGTCGTTCCGAATCATGTTGCCTCTTATCTCTCTCTCTCTCTCTCTCTCTCTCTCTCTCTCTCTCTCTCTCTCTCTCTCTCTCTCTCTCTCTCTCTCTCTCTCTCTCTCTCTCTCTCTCTCTCTCTCTCTCTCTAAGATGAATCAGACCGCTACATCTCCTGAAGGTAAAGATAAGAGAAGGTTAAAGGGAGAGAGAGAACATCCCCTTTTTAAGCTATCTGAGGATGGATCATGAAAATCGTTTCCCCTTCTCTGCATACCTCCATCCTTTGATATCTCTCTCTCTCTCTCTCTCTCTCTCTCTCTCTCTCTCTCTCTCTCTCTCTCTCTCTCTCTCTCTCTCTCTCTCTCTCTCTCTCTCTCTCTCTCTCTCTCCTTTAAAGTCACCTTGGATTGATATCTCCCTCCGTGTTCTCCCCTGTGTCTCTCTCTCTCTCTCTCTCTCTCTCTCTCTCTCTCTCTCTCTCTCTCTCTCTCTCTCTCTCTCTCTCTCTCTCTCTCTCTCTCTCTCTCTCTCTCTCTCTCTCTCTCTCTCTCTCTCTCTCTCTCTCTCTCTCTCTCTCTCTCTCTCTCTCTCTCTCTCTCTCTCTCTCTCTCTCTCTCTCTCTCTCTCTCTCTCTCTCTCTCTCTCTCTCTCTCTCTCTCTCTCTCTCTCTCTCTCTCTCTCTCTCTCTCTCTCTCTCTCTTCTTATTCTCCTTTTCTTTTTTTTTTCTTTTTTTCACTGAAGTTCCACATTTTTATATCTCATCTTCTCCCTCCCTCCCTCCTGCTCTTCTTTTCCTCTCCATACCTCCTCTCTTTCTTTTCACATTCCCTTCTCTTCTTACCTTCTTTTCCCCATCCCTGCTACGTCCATTTTTTCAATCTCTTTCATGGCTTTTCTTCCTTCGTCTCCTCTCATTCTCTTCCTCTTTCCCTCCCTCCATCATCCTATATCCAGCTTTCCTCTCTTCCTGTCTCTCTCTCTTCTTCCCTTTCTCTTATTTTTCTTCCTTTCTCCCTCCATCCATCTCTTTTATCACTCCCTTACATTCTCTCCTTTCTCCATCTCTCCTTCATTTCTTTTATCCTTTCCATCTCCATTCCATTTTTCTTTCCGTTTCATCCTTATCACTCTTTCCTTTCCAGCCTTCTATCTTCCTCTCCCTCCCTCCTACTCCCTGCAATTCCTCTCTCTCTATCTTCTCTCTCTCTTCTCTCCTCTCCTCCATCTCTCTTCTCCCTCCTTTGCATTCGTTCCTTACTCCTCATCCCTTCCACAATCTTTCTTTTATTCTCTTTTCCTTCATTTGCTTTCCTCGTCTTTCCTCATTCCCCGTCCTTCCCTCCACCTTCCGTCCATCTCTCCTCCTTCTCCTCCTCCTTTCTTTCCTCCATTTCTCTTCCAAACCTTTTCTTTCATCCTCTTTTCCTTCATTTGCTTTCCTCGTCTTTCCTCATTCTCCGCCCTTCCCTCCATCTTCCGTCCATCTCTCCTCCTCCTCCTCCTCCTCCTTCCATTCCTCCACCTCTCTTCTCACTCCCTCACCTCGATAGCTGGACTCCTTGAAGCAAAATTATAGGCTAATATTTTTTCGACAAGACGCTCGTGGTCATAAAAAACGGGAAATCGGTGTATCATGAGAGAGAGAGAGAGAGAGAGAGAGAGAGAGAGAGAGAGAGAGAAATGGGGGTTGGGGGACGTTTAAAGGGGTACTTCTTGTTTCCTGTGATTCTCTGATTTTTTTTTTCTCTTTCCTTCCTTTCTTCCTTCCTTCCTTTCTTTTTATTTTTCTTACCTTCTTCCTTTTTCATTTCTTTTCTCTTGTTTTCCTTCCTTCCCTCCTTCCTTTTTTATTTTATTTTTATTTTCTTCCTTTTTCCTTTCTTTTCTCTTCTTTTCCTTCCTTCCTTCCTTCTTTCCTTCCTTCCTTCCGTCCTTCCTTCCTTCTTCGTTTCTTCCTTCTTTTACTTTTTTCTTTCCTCTTTTCATTCTTCCTTCCTTCCATTTTCAATCTTTTCTTCCTTCCTTCCATCTTTTCCTAATAATTCTGAGAGAGAACAGGGGAGGTCCTTCTATTAGAGTCTGAAAGCTTTAAATTTACGGTTAAAACTCTCACTTTTATGTATACCTTTAAGGAGGAAGATTAGGAGGAGGAGGAGGAGGAGGAGGAGGAGGAGGAGCTAAAAAAAATAATCTTGACTTGGGAGGCACTTAACATATATTTATAGTGTGTGCGTGTGTGTGTGTGTGTGTGAGAGAGAGAGAGAGAGAGAGAGAGAGAGAGAGACTAAAGATGGGATAGAGATGAAAAATGGACCGACATTCCGAAGTATGATAGAGGAGGAGGAGGAGGAGGAGGAGGAGGAGGAGGAGAAGGAGGAGGAGGAAGAGGAGGAGGAAGGAATTGGGTATCGAGGTCTGATTTTTCTTCCTTATCCGGATTTCTCCTTTATAGCTTGATGAGAGAGAGAGAGAGAGAGAGAGAGAGAGAGAGAGAGAGAGAGAGAGAGAGAGAGAGAGAGAGCGCAACGCCGCGGTCACACACATCCCACCACCAGCGGCAGTTCCAACAAGCTTATGTGCGGCGGTGGAATGAGTTCTCAGCCTCGGACGAGCTATGTGTTGCGAAGTGTGGGGCTCAGAAATTCAGAGTGGGCGTTCACAAGTGGCTTTGTGCGGCGCGTGATAGAGACACGGGGGCGTAATAGCGCACAGTGAGGAGTGACACCAGTGCAGATCGGACATTAAAGACATGTATATGCACAGTAGGATTAAGTATTCTCTATGTATATTGTAATTTTTATTATATTTTATACGTAGTAGGGGAGTGAGCGAAGGGTCGGTTTTTAGATAGGAAATATACTCAACATATGTCCTTTATCCGGAAAATACACTAAAAAAGCTCAGGAGGAAGTAGAGAGAGCAGTGTCAAGGCTTGTTAATAAAGGGTCCAATACTTCCTATTTATTTCCTTCTTATCCCCTTCCCTTCCTTTCCCTTCCCTTCCCTTTCCCTCCCTTTCCGTCCCTTCCCTTTCCTTCCCCTCCCTTTCCATCCCTTCCCTTTCCTTTCCCTTCCCTTCCTTTCCCTTCTCTCTCTTCCCTTTTTTCCCCTTCCCTTCCTTTCCCTTCCCTTCCCTTCCCTTTCCACCCCTTCCCTTTCCTTCCCCTATCTTCCTTTCCCTTCTGTCTTCTTTCTTCCCCTCCATCCTTCCTTCCTTTCCTTCCTTCTTTTCCCTTTTTTCCCTTCCATTCTCTTCCCTTTCTTTCCCTTCCCTTCCATTCTCTTTCTTTTCCTTCCGTTTCCTTCCCTTCCCTTCCCTTCCTTTACCTTCCTTTACTGTATTACCTTTCATTTTCCTACTTTCCCTTCCCTTTGTCCTTCTCCCTTCCTCTTATTTTCCTTTATTTTCCCATCCTCATATTTCCCCTTCCTTGTTTTTTTTCTTCCTTTCCCATCCATTCTCTCTCACTTCTGACTCCCATCTTTTGCCTCCCCTTCACATGTCATAGATTTGGTTACGTTATTTTCACCCCTTCACTTCCCCTTCGTTTCCCTTCATTTCTCTTCTTCTTTTCGTTGTTTGGCATCATTTGTTTTCTATTTATACCGTACCATTTTTTTTCTATATATACCTCTACTATTTTATACTTCCTTTTCTTAATTTTTCGTTAGTTTTTGTTTTCCCTTCCTTTTCCTTTATTATTCACTCTTGGTTTTCATTATATTCCATGGCTTTTCCTTCCTTTCGCTGTTTTCATCATCATCATCACTTGTTTTTATTATCATCCTCTATCTCTTTTCTTTCTTTGTCTTCCTTTAGCCTTATTTTTCTTAATTTTTTCCCTTTCTTTTCCCCTCCTTTTCTTTAATTTCCATATTTTTTATTTTTTATTTTGTTTTTTTTCTCGTCAATCAACCTCACTTTCCATTTTTTTAGCTTTTCTTATCTTCCCTTCCTCTCTCTCTCTCTCTCTCTCTCTCTCTCTCTCTCTCTCTCTCTCTCTCTCTCTCTCTCTCTCTCTCTCTCTCTCTCTCTCTCTCTCTCTCTCTCTCTCTCTCTCTCTCTCTCTCTCTCTCTCTCTCTCTCTCTCTCTCTCTCTCTCTCTTCCCTGTCTCATTTTCCCCTTCTCTCCTCTTCCTCACTTTCTTCCCCCTCGTCTTCCTCAGTTCTCCCTTCCAACCCGTCACCCTCCCCCCTTCCTCCCTTCCCCTCACACGTCAGCTTCTCCCCTTCCCGGTATCGAGCTTCCCATCACGTTCCATAAATATTTACCTCATTTCCCAACGCTCTCCCCTTAGTGTCCTCCTCTCTGCCCCCTCATCAGCAGCACCCTCCCATTGCTTCCCATCACTTACCATCACTTCTTGTTGCTGCCCATCACTTCACATCACTTCCCATCACTTCCCATCACTTCCTATCTCTTCCCATCACTTCCCGTTACTTCCTTTCACTTACCATCACTTCCTATCACTTCCCATCACATCCCATCACTTCCCATCACATCCCATCACATCACATCACTTCCCATCACTTCCTTTCACTTCCTTTTACTTCCCATCACTTCCAATCACTTCCCATCACTTCCCATCACTTCCTCTCACTTCCCATCACTTCCCATCACTTCCTATCACTTCCCATCACTTCCCATTACTTCCTTTCACTTACCATCACTTCCTATCATTTCCCATCACATCCCATCACTTCCCATCACATCCCATCACATCCCATCACTTCCCATCACTTCCTTTCACTTCCTTTCACTTCCCATCACTTCCAATCACTTCCCATCACTTCCCATCACTTCCTCTCACTTCCCATCACTTCCCATCACTTCCTATCACTTCCCATCACTTCCTTTCACTTCCCATCACTTCCTATCACTTCCCATCACTTCCTATCACTTCCCATCACATCCCATCACTTCCCATCACTTCCTTTCACTTCCCATCACTTCCAATCACTTCCCATCACTTACTTTCACTTACCATCACTTCCTATCACTTCCCATCACTTCCCATCACTTCCCATCACATCCCATCACTTCCCATCACTTCCTTTCACTTTCTTTCACTTCCCATCACTTCCTTTCACTTTCTTTCACTTCCCATCACTTCCTTTCACTTACCATCACTCTTTGTTGCTGCCCATCACTTCCCATCACTTCCCATCACTTCCTTTCACTTACCCTCACTTCCTATCACTTCCCATCACTTCCCATCACTTCCTATCACTTCCCATCACTTCCCATCACTTCCTCTCACTTCCCAGCACTTCCCATCACTTCCAATCACTTCCTTTCACTTACCATCACTTCCCATCACTTCCTCTCACTTCCCATCACTTCCGATCACTTCCCATCACTTCCCATCACATCGCATTGCTGCCCATCATTTTCCATCCTATGACTTTCCTAGTTCGGCTCATTTTTTTATATGTTTTGATTATTTGTTTTCTCATTTTTTTTTATGATTTTCTCGTCTGTTCTGTTTTTCTTTCTCGTTCTTGTCCTCCTCCTCCTCCACCATTGTCTCCTTTCTTTCTTCTCCTTTTCCTTCTCCTCCTTTTTATTTATCATCTTTTTTCGCCTTCATTATCGTCCTGCATTTGTTCTCTCGTTCTTTATCTTCTTCTTGTTCTTGTCATTGTTCTTCTCCTTCTCTTCATCTTGTTCTTCTTGTTCTTGTTCTTGTTCTTGTTCTTCTTTTTCTTCTTTTTCTTCTTCTTCTTCTTCTTCTTCTTCTTCTTCTTCTTCTTCTTCTCTCCTTTTCTTCTCTTTGCTTTTTGTTTTTGTTTTTGTTGTTGTTTACTCAGCCCGCAATTTGTCTCTCTCTCTCTCTCTCTCTCTCTCTCTCTCTCTCTCTCTCTCTCTCTCTTTTTTTTTTTTTATTTAAACATGTTCAGTACATTAGTACATGGCAGTATTATTTGTCTATGCTAAAGTTCCCCCGACCGTTGGGGAGCTATTTAAAAGCTTCTGCCGATTATATCATACAATTATATACATATTTACGGTGGGTGTAGGAGTAGCCACCTGTGGGACGCAACCTTCATCTGCTGAGTGGACAGTTGTGTCACATCCACATCAGCAGTGAGGTTGTTCCACCACCGCTGCGATGGAGAAGGCACGTTGGTGGGTGCTGGAGCGGGCCATTGGCACTTCCAGGAGGGAGGCGTTGCTCAGCACCGTTCTCGTGCTGCGCTCAGACCTCCTCCAGGTAGCCCTCAGGTCCGTCAGGTGGGGCACTAGGCCCACTTGTGCCTTGTGTAGCACCGTCAGGGCAGCGACGCGGCGACGGTGCTCCAGGCTATTCAGCTGGTTCGTGGCTGGTCTTGCCCTTCCTTCGTGTGGGTGTTGTTGTTGTTGTTGTCGCTGTGTCTCCCACTGGCTCGGTCGGTGGTGCTGGGTGCCGTTGATGAGGCGTTCGGCCCTCCTCTGCACCTTGTCTAGCAGGTTGAGGTGGCAGCGGGCGCTGGCCATCCAGGTGAGCGGTGCATACTCCATCACTGGACGGACTTGTGCCTTATAGAGGTGTTCAGGCCTTCAGCATCGAGGAGGTTCTTCATGCGGCGCAGGAGGTTCACCTTCTGGGAGGCTTTGTGCGCCACCCTTTCAAGGTGACGGTCAAACCGCAGCTGGGAGTCCACCTCCACGCCCAGGATGTCGACGCTGGCCTGCAGAGGGATGGTGTCATTCCCGAATCTCAGGCTGCCGTGGAGTTGCCTCGCGTCCTCCGAGAACGTGATATTACCATGGCCTGGGTTTTGTCAGGGGCAAACCTGACTTGCCACCTCTTTCCCCAGGCCATTATGTCTGCCAACTGTCTGTTGACGGACTCTATCACGTCCTGGGCTTCCTCCCTCTTGTATGTTCTGGAGAGGGTGCAGTCGTCGGCGTAAGCGCTTGCTGCCGGGATGGTTTGCAGGAGGTCGTTAAAGTATATGTTCCACAGAATAGGTCAGGACGGACCCCTGTGGAACGGAGGCCTCCACCGGGAAGCTGGTCGAGGTGCTTCCGTTGACTGGCTCCGGCCTAACTGGTAGTTTGAGAGCAGGCGCAGCAGGTCCCCCGTGATTCCTAGTTGCTGTAGCTTCGCCGTCAGACCGCGGTGCCAAACGGAGTCGAGCGCGCCAGCTATATCCTGGTCAATCACGAGAGGGGTGGCCGTCATCAAGGGCGTCATGCCAGGACTTTGAGAGGAGAAGGAGGAGGTCTGAGGTAGAGCGGCCCTTCCGAAAACCAAACTGCTTCGGTGACTGCAGGTGGGTTCCTCGAGGAAGGATGTCAATTGCTCCCCGATGATCCTCTCAAATATCTTGCTGATGATTGGGAGGGTGATATTGGCCTGTAATTGCCTGGCTCGGACCTGGATTTTTCTTGTGTACGGGTGTGACTCTGGCCTCCTTCCACTGTGCAGGCCACACCCCGCTCTGCAGGCATCGCCGGAAGATCTGGGCGAGGGGGCTGGTGAGCTCATCGGAGCATCGCCGCAGTAAGTATGGACTCACGCTGTCAGGGCCTGGCGCCTTCCTGGTGTTGACGCCCTCAGATGTCTCCTGACAGCGTCCTCAGTGATTAGCACATTTTCTGGTCTTGAGGCGATGAGTTGGGGGAGGGTGGGCGGCTGCCTGTCTGGCTCCTGGGTTGTCATCTTTTGACTGAAGTGACAGGCCAGCAGGTCAGCCTTTTCCCGGCTGGTGATGGCCAGGTCTCCGTCAGGTTTCCTCAGGGGCGGGATACGTTCCTGGGGGTGAACCTTGCTGTTCCTTCACCAGCCCCC
>NC_066512.1:24500768-24513268 GCF_024679095.1 Eriocheir sinensis
ATACCGAGAACTAGTGGTGGTGATAGTGATGAGGTTGTTGTTGATGGTGGTAGTGGTGGTGATGGTGGTGGGAAAATGGGATTGTGGTGGTGGTGGTGGTAGTGATCGGTAGTGGTGGGGGTGGTAGTGTAGGTGTTGTTGGTGTTGGTGATAGTGGTTGAGAGTGGGTAGGTGGTGGTGCTGTTGGTGTTGGTGTGATGGTAATAGGGTGTTGTTGTTGTTGGTGGTGGTGGTGATGGTGGTGTTGGTGGCATTGTTGTTGGTGGTAGTGGTATTGGTGGTGGTGGTGTTACGGGGGAGGGGGTAGGCATGAGGCAGGCAGGACTGGGGCACGCGTAGCCAACCTGTGTTTTTGCGCGCCCGACACGTCCAAAACATGTCGTCATTAATTTTGAAGCTGCTCGGCCGTCACTCTACTGTCAGTCCCCCGCGCGAGGCTGAGTCCTGCCTGAGTGAAGGATGATGAGTTCTGTTTTCCATTTTTTTCCTTTTTCTTGTATTTTCATTTTTAAAGGTCAAGACCGAGAATAAATGGTAATGAAAGGGATGTAGCAAATTAGAATGACAAGTATTTTTTTTATTCATGTATTAAAGGGGAGAGAGAGAGAGAGAGAGAGAGAGAGAGAGAGAGAAGAGGAGATAGAAAGGGAGATAGGAGAGAACATTCAGTAAAGGAAAGGGGGAGGAGAGACAATTGGAGTTAACTTTAGTGCGTTATTAACTTTTCAGAACTCCCAAAACAATAGGTGACGGAAAATATATAATAAAAACAGTAGCAGGGAGATTAGGGAAAAAGAGGAATTTGGTTAGTAGAGACGGTAGCACAGTAGAGGACAAGGGAAGGGGGGGGGGGAGAGAGAGAGAGAGACAGCTGTGTGGCATAAGTTCAAATGTCGTCCCGAGAAACACAGTAATTGATAAAATGATAAAATGGCTCAATTGGTCTTTATAGTAACAACGAAAACAAACGATATCTATTTTTTTTGGTAGATATGAATAATGTTGTTTTTCTTCGTAGGAGAGACAGATGTGTGGCATAAGTTCTGAACCCGTCCCAAGTAACACAGTAATTGATAAAATGATAAAATGGCTCAATTTGTCTTCATAGTAACAACGAAAACAAACGATATCTATTTTTTTTGGTAGATATGTATAAGGCTGTTTTTCGTCGTAAGGTTGTTCCTCCATGTTTCCCTTCCTCCTCCTCCTCCTCCTCCTCCTCCTTCACTTTCAGCTAAATACGTGTTTAGTTAGTCATTAGGACCTCTTCTGGCTTGTGTGGGTATGGAAATTCTCTCTCTCTCTCTCTCTCTCTCTCTCTCTCTCTCTCTCTCTCTCTCTCTCTCTCTCTCTCTCTCTCTCTCTCTCTCTCTCTCTCTCTCTCTCTCTCTCTCTCTCTCTCTCTCTCTCTCTCTCTCTCTCTCTCTCTCTCTCTCTCTTCTCCTCTTCTCTCTATACCCATTTTTCCTTCTTTTCTTTTTTCTTTTTTTCCTCCTTTCTTTCACTGCCTCTATTTTTCCTTTTTCTTTATTTCATTCCTTTCTTTCTTTCCTAACTTTCTTTCCTCTTGTCTGTACTCCTTTCCTCTCTTCTATGCTCATCTCTCTCTCTCTCTCTCTCTCTCTCTCTCTCTCTCTCTCTCTCTCTCTCTCTCTCTCTCTCTCTCTCTCTCTGTTTTGTTTTCCTTGTTTCTCTTTCCTTTCCCTCACACTACTTTCCATGTTTCATTTATTCTCTATCCCTTCATCCTCTCTCTCTCTCTCTCTCTCTCTCTCTCTCTCTCTCTCTCTCTCTCTCTCTCTCACTCTCTCTCTCTCTCTCTCTCTCTCTCTCTCTCTCTCTCTCTCTCTCTCTCTCTCTCTCTCTCTCTCTCTCTCTCTCTCTCTCTCTCTCTCTCTCTCTCTCTCTCTCTCTCTCTCTCTCTCTCTCTCTCTCTCTCTCTCTCTCTCTCTCTCGTGTCCTCTCCCTCTCTCTCTTCCCTCTCCTCTTCTCTCTTCCACACACTCCACCCTTGTCACCTTAATCCGCCTCTCTCCTCCTCCTCCTCCTCCTCCTCCCCTCGTTAATCTTCTCTACCTCCCCTCTCTCCCCTTCTCTCCCTTCCTCTCCCCTCCTCTCCCCTCTCCCAATGACCGCTGCTTTATTTCATCAGGCTTCCCCTTCCTCCCCCCCCTTTCTCTCCCTATCTTTATCTCTCTGTCTATCTCTATCTATCTGTCTTTTTCAATCTCTCTACCTCTCTATCTATCTATCTATCTCTCTGGTAGTTAAATTCAACATATTCAAGATAGATAGATAGATAGATAGGCAGATAGATCGATGAGATTGAAGTATTTTAGTTTTTTTATTTGGTTTTCTTCGTTAAAATAGATCAAACTTTTTTTTTTTTAATGGTAAAGACTCTAACTAGTTTATTCACTTATAGCTACGTTACGTGTGTGTGTGTGTGTGTGTGTGTGTGTGTGTGTGTGTGTGTGTGTGTGTGTGTGTGTGTGTGTGTGTGTGTGTGTGTGTGTGTGTTGATTTCTCGTTGATTGCAAAAGTCACACAACATTTTTTTTTTCTTTCTTTCTTGTTTTCTTTTTGTTTTGTTTTTTGTCTTGTTATTTTTTTTCAGTATTGGCTCATTTACTGATTTGTGTGTGTGTGTGTGTGTGTGTGTGTGTGTGTGTGTGTGTGTGTGTGTGTGTGTGTGTGTGTGTGTGTGCCTCTGTGAATGTATTGTTATAGATGTCTGTTCGGTTTCTTTTATCTATCTATCTATCTATCTATCTATCTATCTATCTATCTATACTCATATCTGTTAGGCAATATCTACATCTGTTTTTCTTTATATCTATCTTTCTCTATCTATCTATATCCTCATTTATTATTATCTATTTATATGTCTATCTTTTATTTCTCCATTCCTTTCTATCTACCTACTTGTTAACCTGCTTCCTTTTTATCTATCTATCTATCTCTATCTATCTATCTATCTATCTGTCTATCCATCGTTTTTATTTCTCTTATTTTATCATTTCATCTATTTGTGTGTCTAGTCATCTATCATCTGCCTGTCTGTGTCTGTCTGTCTGTCAGTGTGTGTCTGTCTGTCATGTGTCCAGTGCCCGGGTTGAATGTTCCTCTCCCTTCATTCCTTTCCTCTTTCCTTTCTCTTGTTGTTTTATTCTATTTTATTTGTCTTTCACTCTGTCTGTCTTTCTCTTTCTTTCTGTCTATCTTTTCCTGTCCTTTTTCTCGCTCTTCTTGTTTTGTTTTTACTCTTCCTTTCTTCTTTCTCTCCTCCTGTTTTTCTCTCACTTTTCCTCTCTATATCTTCCTCTTTCTCTCTTTATCCCACTCTTCCTTTATTTTTTCTCTCTATTCCTCCCCTTTTATCTCAGTCTTCCTTGTTTTCTCTATTTTCTCATTCTTTCAGTTTTATTATTTTATTTTCATTTCCTTTCTTCCTGTCTTTTTCTCCCTTTTCCTCTCCCTATCTCCCTCTTTCTCTCTTTTTTCTCTCTTTTCCTCTTTTTTATCTGAGTCTTTCTTTAATTGTCTTTTTTTTATTCTTTCAGTCTTGCTCTTTTATCTCCACTTCCTTTCTTCCTTTTATTCCTCCTTTTTTTCTCTCGCTCTTCCTTCCTTTCCTTTATGTTCTCTTACTTTATCTCATTATTTCCCTCCTTTTTATTTCACTCCTCTGGCATTATTTTCTCTCCTTTCTTTGCTTCACTCCTCCTGTTTTTCTTCTACTCTTCCATCTCTTACTCTTTCCTTCCTTCATTCCTCCTTCCTTCCTCCTCACCTGTCCATCTGTTTCCATTTCCTCCTTCCTTCAGTTTTCTTCTTTCCTCCTTTTCTTCAATTTTCTCCAGTTCTCCTCCGTGCACTCTCCTTCAGTATCCTTTCTATTCTTCTTTATTTTTCCTCCTATCCTATATTCCTTCAGTTCTCTCTTCCATGACAGTCTCCTTTAATTTCCTCCTCCTCCTTCTCCTCCAGTTTCCCTCTGATTCAATATTTTTCCATTTATCTCTATACCTTCTTTAATTTCCTACCTACACTATATTTTTTTTAATGTTTTTCCTATTGTATCCTCCCTTTGTTTTCCTTTTTTTTTATACATCTCTTTCTCCTTTTTTAAATCCCTTTCCTCGTATAATTTATTTCTATTTCTTTTGTTTTGTTTTCTTTTTATATATTTTTGAGTCTTCTCCGTTTCTTTCTCCTCTTTATATTATTCTCCAAAGTTATTTCTTTTGTATATTCTTTTCTGTTTTCTATTCCTCTTTTCCTCCTCCTTTCCTTCTTCTTTTTCACGTCTTCCTTCATTTTCTCTTCTTTATCCACTCTTTGTATCTCTGTCTCCTCTCTTCGTCCTTTTTTAATCCTTTCCTTCTGTCTATGTGATTTCTCTATTCTCACTATCTATTCCTGTTCAAATTAATTTCCTTGCTTTTCCTCTTTTCCTCTTTATTTCCTCCCTTTTCCTCCTCTTTCTATCTTTCCTTCTCTTCCACTTCCTATCTTCCATCTTTTTAATTTCAGTCTTTCCTTTCTTTTCTTATCCGCCCCTCTCCTTCCATTCATTCCTCTCCTTCCCTTTCTCTCCCCCCCTCCTCTCCCTTCCCTTCCTCTCCCTTCCTCCTCCCATTCATCCACACAGACCACTTCTCCTCCCTTTCAATTACCTCGCCGTCTCCCTTATTCCCCTGACATCACTAACCCTTCAGCGTCTCTCCCTTCCTCCCTCCCTAGTCCTGCCATCACATCTTTCATCTCCCTTACTGCCCTTCCTCCCTTGCCACACCTTCCCTTCCTCCCCCCCTCCCTCTTTACTCCCTCCCACCACCTCCTCTTTCATTTCTCTCCTTCTCTTCCCTTCCTTTCCTCTCCCCCTTCCTCCTTATTCCATCCCATCATCTCTTTCATCTCTTCCCTTCTTCCCTTCCCTTCCTCTCTTCCTTCCTCCTTATTCCATCCCATCACTCCTTCTTTCATCTCTTCCCTTCTTCCCTTCCCTTCCTCTCTTCCTTCCTCCTTATTCCATCCCATCATCTCCTCTTTCATCTCTTCCCTCCTTCCCTTCTCTTCGCTCCATCTCTCCATAGTCCCTCCCATTACTTCTCTTTCCTCTCCCTTTCTCCCCTTCAGCCCTTACCTTCCCTTCCCTTACTCGCCATCCCTCGCTTCACTTCTCTTTCCTCTACCTTTTCGCTCCTCCCTTCCCTTCCCTTCCGTTCCCTTCCCTCCCCTTCAGCCCTTACCTTCCCTTCCCTTACTCGCCATCCCTCGCTTCACTTTTCTTTCCTCTACCTTTTCACTCCTCCCTTCCCTTCCCTTCCGTTCCCTTCCCTCGCCTTCTCTTCTCCTCCCTTCCTTTCCCTTCCCATCTCTTTCCCTCCCTCCCTATTCCCCCCATCTTCCCTCTCTCTAACTGCCCTTCCCTTCCTTTCATTTTCCCAATCTAGTCTTCCCTTCACCCCTTCCTCCATCCCATCCTCTTCTCATCTCTTAGTCAGCCCTTCAATCCCTCCCTTCTTTCCTCTCCCCTTCAGCCATTCTCCACCCCCCCCTCATTTCCCCAACCTTTCACTCTCCCATACTACCCTTCCCTTCCCTCCACTCTTTCCTCCCTTCATCTCTTGTTAACCCTCCTTCCCCTTCCTTCCTCACAGCTCCCCTCCCAACCCTTCCCCTCTCAGCTTCTCCCTTCTCCCTCCCTTTCCTCCCCCACCGTTCCTCCCCTCATTTCCCCTCTCCAATCAGACCTCCCACCCCTTCCCTCCCCTCCCCCAACCTTTTCCATCACCCCTTCCTCCCTTCATCTCTACTTAACGATCCTTTACTCCCATCCCTTCCCCTCCCTCCTTATCCCCCTCACCCTTCCACCTTCATTTCCCCTCCCTTGGCAATTCCGCAAAGTTGATAGGCGGGATCCCATCAAAAGGGTCATTTAAAAGAGTCCCTCCTCCCTCGTGTTGCGCCCGTTTTCTTCCTTGTCCCTCGCCCCTCCTAAAGAAAACGGGACACAGATGCCCAGGGAAGGAGAGAGAGGGAGAGGAAATGGGAGAGGGAGAGGAAGAGAGAGATAGGGAGAGGAAGAGAGAGATAGGGAGAGGAAGAGAGGAATAGGGAGAGGAAGAGAGGTATAGGGAGAGGAAGAGAGAGATAGGGAGAGGAAGAGAGGGATAGGGAGACGAAGAGAAAGATAGGGAGACGAAGAGAAAGATAGGGCGAGGAAAAGAGGGATAGGGAGAGGAAGAGAGGGAAAAAGAGAGAGAGAAAGAGAGGGAGAGGGAGAGGGAGAGGGAACGCGAAAGGGAGAGTGAAAGGGAAAGAGAGATAGAGAGATGAATGGGTGATAGGAGGAAATGAACCGAGAACGGATGATTGAAAGGGATGAAGAACGAGGAGAGAGAGAGAGAGAGAGAGAGAGAGAGAGTTTTATAATAGTAGAAAAGCCGTATTATGATTATAGCAAGGGACGAGATCTCAATGCAATAATCTCTCTCTCTCTCTCTCTCTCTCTCTCTCTCTCTCTCTCTCTCTCTCTCTCTCTCTCTCTCTCTCTCTCTCTCTCTCTCTCTCTCTCTCTCTCTCTCTCTCTCTCTCTCTCTCTCTCTCTCACTCTCTCGCTCTCGCTCTCTCTAATCCCCGGATCTGCTCCACTCCGTATCACAATGACGTCCAATGTAACTGACCAACTTTTTCTTCCGTCCTTTTGCTAATCCGATTATATTATTATTATTATTATTATTATTATTATTATTATTATTATTATTATTATTATTATTATTATTATTATTATTATTACTATTGGGGTTATTGCTTTCCACTTTGTTATTCATCGTTGTCTCCTGCTTTCATCATATTCTTCATCATCATATTCATCTGTTAATGAGAGTGAGTAAGAGAGTGAGTAAGAGAGAGAGTGAGAGAGACCCAGTTTTTGCTTCTACGAATATTGGTGTTTCTGCAAGTTTTTTTTTTTTATCTTTTTCCGTCTCACTTGTTCGCATTTGTCTCTTGCCTCCTCCTCCTCCTCCTCCTTCTTATCCTTCTCTTCCATTCTCTTTCCCTTCCCTCTCCTTCCTTAATCCTCTCATTCTGTCTCCCCTTTATCCTTCCTCGCTTCCCTGGTTTCCCCTCTTCCTTCCTTCCTTCCTTCCTTCCTTCCTTCCTTCCTTCCTTCCTCCCTTCTTGCCTCGCTTCCTAATATTCCCTCCTTCGTCCTTCCCTCTCTTCCCTTCCATATCTTATTCTGGGTCATTTCCTCTGACCTTTTTCTTCTCTTTCTTTTATTTTCCTTTCTTTTTTTTCTTTATTCTTGGCCTCGCTATTTTTGTAACATGTTGTCTGCCGCATTTTCTTTTTCTCTTTCTTTCTTTCGATCTGATTTTTTTTTTTATATATTATTTCAGTGTGTATGTGTGTGTGTGTGTGTGTGTGTGTGTGTGTGTGTGTGTGTGTGTGTGTGTGTGTGTGTATTTTACCTTGTCAGGCATACCTCTCTCTCTCTCTCTCTCTCTCTCTCTCTCTCTCTCTCTCTCTCTCTCTCTCTCTCTCTCTCTCTCTCTCTCTCTCTCTCTCTCTCTCTCTCTCTCTCTCTCTCTCTCTCTCTCTCTCTCTCTCTCTCTCTCTCTCTCTCTCTCTCTCTCTCTCTCTCTCTCTCTCTCTCTCTCTCTCTCTCTCTCTCTCTCTCTCTCTCTCTCTCTCTCTCTCTCTCTCTCTCTCTCTCTCTCTCTCTCTCTCTCTCTCTCTCTCTCTCTCTCTCTCTCTCTCTCTCTCTCTCTCTCTCTCTCTCTCTCTCTCTCACACTCAAACAGACTTCTTCGTACCCACCTGATGGGAGCTTAATTAGTTTTGGAACCCAGGTAAGTGCAGGTGATAAGAGGAGGAGGAGGAGGAGGAGGAGGAGGAGGAAGGAGGAGGAAGGAGGAAGGAAAAGGCAAAAGTAGGAATGTAAAAGGAAAAAGGGAAAAGGAAGAAGGGAAAAGAATAGGAGGAGGAGGAAGAAGAGGAGGAGGAGGAGGAGGAGGAGGAGGAGGACGAGGAGGAGGAGGAGGATTAATAAAAAATGTGTATGAGGTCGAAAACAAAAGTTATCATCGAAAAAGATGCAGTCGGGGAGAGAGAGAGAGAGAGAGAGAGAGAGAGAGAGAGAGAGAGAATTGTGGTCATGTTCTCTAAATCTTTCGCTATTTCTTTTTTGTCTGAGGGAAGACGAAAATTCTTAGACAAGGTTCAACTGGTGTGTTGATTTATTTATTGTTTTGGTGATTATTATTTCTCTTTTATTCCTTTCTCTCCATTTTCTTTCTTTTCTTTTTTATCTCCCGTCCTCCCTCCATCCCTCCCCTCCCCTCCCATCCAACTCTCCATCTTCCAAACTTAAACACCCAAGTCACGTTCACAAGCACACACACACACACACACACACACACACACACACACACACACACACACACACACACACACACACACACACACACACACACACACACACTTCTGCTCACCCCTTTACCTCCTCCTCCTCTTCCTCTTCTTGCTTCCTCTTCATTCTTCTTTAAACCTGTCTTTTCTTCCTCTCCATTTTTGTTTTTATTTTTCTGTGTTCTGTTTTCCTTCTATATCTTTCTCTTTCATTTCTTTTCTTTTATTTTCTTCTTTTCTTCTTTTATTCCTTCATTATCTCATTTCTTTATTTTTTTCTTCATTCTTTCCCATACTTTTGTCTCACGTTTTCCTTCCTTCCATCATTCTTCCTTTTTTTTCTTCCCTCTGTCATCTTTCCTTCTTCTTCTCCCCCTCTGTGCCATCTTCTTTTCTTCTATTTTCCTTCTCTTTTTTTCCTCTTTTTTCTTCTTCCTCCCCCTTCCTTGCCTTTCCTCTTGTTACTTTAAGTGGCTTGTCTCTCTTTTCTCCGCCTCCTCCTCCTCCTCTTCCTCCTCCTCCTTCCATCACGGCTACTCCGTTACTTCTTCCCTCCCTCCCTCCCTCTCCCTCACTCACTCTCACTCTTTATCTCCTTCACTCACTCCTTACTCTTCCTCCTCCTCCTGCTCTCTCTCTCTCTCTCCTCCTCCTCCTCCTCCTCCTCCTTCTCCTCCTCATCTTCCTCCTCCTCCTCTCTCTCTCCCAACCATTCCTCCATTTCTCCTAAATTCTCACTTGGAAATACGACACCCAGTTTCTCCTCCTCCACCTTTTCCTCCTCCTCCTCCTCCTCCTCCTCCTCCTCCTCCTCCTCCTCCAACTACTCTTCCTCCAACTCCTCCTCCTCCTCTTCCTTTTCCTCCTCCTCCTCCTCCTCTTCCTCTTCCTTTTTCTCCTCCTCCTCCTCCTCCTACTCCTCCTCCATTACCTAACTTGTCTCGTGTTTCATTGTAGGATACGACTCTCTCTCTCTCTCTCTCTCTCTCTCTCTCTCTCTCTCTCTCTCTCTCTCTCTCTCTCTCTCTCTCTCTCTCTCTCTCTCTCTCTCTCTCTCTCTCTCTCTCTCTCTCTCTCTCTCTCTCTCTCTCTCTCTCTCTCTCTCTCTCTCTCTCTCTCTCTCTCTCTCTCTCTCTCTCTCTCTCTCTCTCTCTCTCTCTCTCTCTCTCTCTCTCTCTCTCTTTTACGATGTGTTTCTCCATTATCTCATTTTCTTCTTTTATTACGTTACTTATTTCTCGTTTTTCTTTTCCTTTATTGTATTTTCTGCTTTTATTCAATTTATCTCTTCGGTCTGTCTCTCCATCTATCTATCTATCTATCTAACATTATTTCTTCCCTCTGTTTCTTTTCGTTCTTATTTTCTGTTTTCTCGTTCCATTTATATATCACTTTGTTTGTCTTTGTTTATGTTTGTGTATCTATCTCCTCGCTTATATTTTCTTTCCCTTCATTCTTTTCATCTTCCTCATCTGTTTTTTTTTTCCTTTCTACTGTTCTCTTCTTTTATTTTCTCCTTTGTTCCACTTTTTCTCCTTTTTCTTGTTACACTCTATTATACTCGTATGTAAAGGTTTTATTTTCTTTCCCTTCTTTCTTTCCATCTTCTTTTTTTGTCCTTTGTATTGTTCTCTTTTCTTCTTCTTTTGTTCCACTTTTTCGATTCTTTCTATCTCTTCTTTTTTTCTCCTCCTCTCAGACACCTCATTCTCTTTCTCTCTCCCGGTCCTGTAATACTTCCTCCGGCTTTCTTTCTCGGTTCTTTTCCAATCCTTTCTTCATTTATTCCACTCCTTCTTTCTTCCTTCTTTCCCCTCTTCTCCGTCACCTCATTCTCGTTCTCTCTCCCGCTCCTGTAATACTTTATCTGGCTCTCTTTCTCGGTTCTCTTCCAATCCTTTCTTCATTTATTCCACTCTTTCTTCCTTCTTCCTTCTTTCCCCTCTTCTCCGTCACCTCATTCTCATTCTCTCGCCCGCACCTGTAAAAGTGTCTCCGGCTCACCTGCGTCACACCTCCTCCTCCTCTTCCTCCTCCTCCTCCTCCTCCCGCGCCACACCTGTCTGTTTACCTGCCTCCCTCAGCCCGTGTAACTCACCGCGCTTTGTGTCGGCTCTTAACGTAAGCCACTTTAACCTCTCGCTCTCTCCCTCCCTCTCTCCCTTTCTATTTATCTATTTATCTATGTAATCTATCTATACCTTTTTTTTTTGTTGCTGTATTTTTTCCCTTGAGCAGAATTCCTTCCTGTAATAACAACTATAACAACAAAATATATCGATGAGCCACGTGAAAATCTACGGATCCACATTGCCACATTTTAATAGTCCCCCTCCTCCCCGTCTCTCTCTCTCTCTCTCTCTCTCTCTCTCTCTCTCTCTCTCTCTCTTGCTTTTATCTTACTCTTCTCTTTTCTCTTACTTTCACTTACTTTTCTCTTTTTCCTTACTTTCTCTTACTTTTCTCTTTCTTACTTTTCCCTTACTTTTCCTACTATCTACTAATATTTGTTCTCTTAATTAACTCTCATTTTAGTTATTATCCCTACTACTTCTACTACTACTACTACTTATTCTACTACTACTACTTCTACTACTACTACGGCTTCTACTAATACTGCGGCTACTGTCATGTATTTCTTTGTTCTTTGCTCCCTCTATGTCCACTCTCTCCCGTTTTGCACGTGGCAGCCAATAAAGCTTTTTGTCGCGCCCGGAACGACGTGTGTAAAGAGGAACGACCTTTTTGTGACTGTAACGACCCCCATAACTGTTACTGGTGGTGGTGGTGGTGCTGGTGGTAAGGGGTAGATGGGGTGGTGATGGTCGTGGTGGTGGAGATGGAAGGAGGGTAGTGTTTGTGGTGATGGTGTTACTGGTGGTTTTCTACTACTACTACTACTACTACTACTACTACTACTACTACTAAAATTACAATGGCGTACCTTAAACCAGCGCAAAACTCTCTCTCTCACACACACACACACACACACACACACACACACACACACACACACACACACACACACACACACACACCAGAAGGAAACGAGCAACAGCCTCTGAAAAAAACATGAAAACAGGAAGGAACACGGAGGAGGAGGAGAAGAAGGAGGAGAAGAAGGAAAAGAAGGAGGAGGAAGAGGAGGAGGAGAAGACCACAAACGAGACATCAATATATGGAGATGCTGGAAGAGAGAGAGAGAGAGAGAGAGAGAGATGATATGGTATTAGTTTGTATTTACGAAGGAAGTGGAAGGAAGGAGTGAAGGAAGTGGAACTGGAAGGTGAGAAGGCGAATTAAGGGATAAGTAGATTAAAGTAGGAGAGAGAGAGAGAGAGAGAGATCGTTGTCACATTTTAGTCCAGGTGTGCGAGGGAGTGTTGATGGGACGTGATTGGCTATTATCGGACAGGTGTGTCGGGAGAGAGAGAGAGAGAGAGAGAGAGAGAGAGTTATATAATCCATTTTTCCTATTCTCTCTTTGTTTCTCTTTTCATCATTTTTCATCATCATCAACATCTTTATCTTCTCTCCTCCTCTTCCTCCTCCTCCTAAATACCCTACTCTTCCTCCTCCTCCCCCTCCTCCTCTTCCTCTTTTCAGCCCTATTTTCGTCGCATTGTTGCAAATAAAAAATATAAACTTCAATTTTTTTGGTCAATAAAGATTAGTATTGATTCTCTCTCTCTCTCTCTCTCTCTCTCTCTCTCTCTCTCTCTCTCTCTCTCTCTCTCTCTCTCTCTCTCTCTCTCTCTCTCTCTCTCTCTCTCTCTCTCTCTCTCTCTCTCTCTCTCTCTCTCTCTCTCTCTCTATCTATCTATCTATATATCTTTCTATCTATCTATCTATCTCTTTCGTGTGTGTGTGTGTGTGTGTGTGTGTGTGTGTGTGTGTGTGTGTGTAACCGATTATTGATTATTGATTACTGTTACTATCGGTATTCAGACGTCTTGTTGTTGCATTAATATTCTTTTTTGTTCTGACTTTTCCTGTTGATGATGATGATATTTATTAGTGTTATTATTATTTTTTATTATTATTTTACTCTCCTTGTGGGTGGTGGTGGTGGTGGT
>NC_066512.1:24518268-24525768 GCF_024679095.1 Eriocheir sinensis
TGATGATGATGGTGGTGGTGGTGGTGGAGGTGATGGTGGTGGTGGTAGTGGTGGTGGTGGTGGTGATGGTTGGAGAGCTAATTTTTATCCCCCTTCTCCTCTTCTCCTCCTCCTCCTCCTCCTCCTCCTCCTCCTCCACCCCTTCCACATTATCTTTTATCTCTTATCCTCTCTCTGCTTCCCTTTTCTCTCTTCCTTTTATTTCCCATTGTCCTTAATCCCTCGTTACTGCTCTCTCTCTCTCTCTCTCTCTCTCTCTCTCTCTCTCTCTCTCTCTCTCTCTCTCTCTCTCTCTCTCTCTCTCTCTCTCTCTCTCTCTCTCTCTCTCTCTCTCTCTCTCTCTCTCTCTCTCTCTCTCTCTCGGCATTAAGTTTTATCGCCCGAACATTGTATTTCAAGGTAACTTTCCTAATTGCATCTTGTTTTTGTTGTTTTACAGGTAGGTGCGCCCCGGCAGGTGTGGGTAAGTGTGTGTGTGTGTGTGTGTGTGTGTGTGTGTGTGTGTGTGTGTGTGTGTGTGTGTGTGTGTGTGTGTGTGTTGCATTCCACTTCGGTTTTTCTTTATTTCTCTCTCTCTCTCTCTCTCTCTCTCTCTCTCTCTCTCTCTCTCTCTCTCTCTCTCTCTCTCTCTCTCTCTCTCTCTCTCTCTCTCTCTCTCTCGGTCGATCAATTTTTACAGCCCTCTCTTTTTTTCCAGTCTCCCTACACTATTTTTTAATTCTCTCTCTCTCTCTCTCTCTCTCTCTCTCTCTCTCTCTCTCTCTCTCTCTCTCTCTCTCTCTCTCTCTCTCTCTCTCTCTCTCTCTCTCTCTCTCTCTCTCTCTCTCTCTCTCTCTCTCTCTCTCTCTCTCTCTCTCTCTCTCTCTCTCTCTCTCTCTCTCTCTCTCTCTCTCTCTCTCTCTCTAATCCTTCCTTTCTTTCTCTCTTCCTTCCTCTCCTCTCTCTCTCTCTCTCTCTTCTCCCCTTCTTCCTCTTCCTTTCTTCCCTTTCCTTCTCCCCTTCCCCTTCTTCCTTTCCCTTTCATTTGATTTTCCCTTTCTTCCTGTTCTCTTTGTCTCCCATATTCCCTTTTACGCTCTTCCTCTTCTTTTTTTTCCTCCTCTTCCTCTTTTTCTTCCTCTTCCACGTTTTCTTCCTTTTCCTCTTCCTATTTGTCCTTTTTCCTCTTTATTTTCCTATTATCTTTCCTATTACTTGTTCTTACACTCTTTTTCCTCTTCTTTCCCCTTTCCTCTTTCGTTTCCTCTTGTTAATTTTCATGTTCCTCTTGTTTTCCCTTTTCCTCTTTCCTTTTCTCTTGCTTTTATAAATTTTTGCTTCTGCTACGTTCTCTTTCCTCTTGTTCTTTGCTCCTTCTCTTTTTCTCTCTCTTTCTTTGTTATGGTTGCAATATCCGACTTTTTCTCTTTTTAACTTTATTTTAACTTTTTCTTTTTTCTTCTTTTATTTGTCTTCTTCTCACACCCCTTTCTTTTTTCTATCTTGTCTCTCCTCTCTCTTTCTCTCTTTCTCTTTATCTTATTTTCCTCTGCTCCTCTTTCTGTTCATCTTATCTTTCTCTTAATCCTCTTCATCTCTCCATTTTTCTTCTTCTTCTTCTTCTTCTTCTTCTTCTTCTTCTTATCTCTTTCTCCTTTAATTCCTCATCTGTCTTCTTCAGAGCCATTTTCTTTATATTCCTTCCATTCTCTTTTTTCCTTTCTTCCTGTCTCCCTTTCTTTTCGCTCTCAAACATTGCTCCTCTTTTTTTTCATTTCTATCTCCCGTTCTTTCCCTCTTCCCTTCTTCGCCTTTCTCGCTTTTCTCTTTTTTCCTTTCCTCTTCCTTTCTTCTTCGCCTTTCTCCTTTTTCTCTCTTTCCTTTCCTCTTCTTTTCTTATTCCCTTTCTCCTCCGGTTTTTTTCTCTCCTTCCCTCTTTCTTTCTCCGCCATTCTCCCTTTTCTCTCTTTCCTTTCCTCATCCTTTCTTCACTTTTCTTTTCATTTTTTTCTTCTCTTTGTTTTTTGCTCCTCTTTTCCTTTCTTCGCCTTTCTCCTCTTCCTCTTCTTTCCTTATTCCGTATCTCCTTCGTTTTTATTCTTTTTTGTCTCCTTCCCTTTTTCTTTCTCCGCCATTCTCCTTTTTCTCTCTTTCCTCTCCTCATCCTTTCTTCCCTTTTCTTGTTTTTCTTCTCTTTCTCTCCTTTCTCTCTTCCTTTCTTCTTCGTTTCACCTCCAGCAAAATCTTTTACCTCCATTTTTTTTTTAGTAGCGCAGTTTATGTATTAACTTTTCCCTCCCTCCCCCTCTCTCCCTCCCTCCCTTTCCTCCCTTCCTCTCCCTCCCTCCTTTCCTCCCTCCCTCCCACTTCCTCTCTCTCCGGAAGCCGCCCCAGCAGTTACGTCGTCGTTGTTGTTGTTGTTGTTGTTGTTGTTGTTGTTGTTGTTGTTGTTGTTGTTGTTGTTGTTGTTGTTGTTGATGATGATGATGTTGTTTTTGTTGTTGTTGTTGTTGTTGTTGTTGTTAGTGCTCGGGTTCATGAGAGACATACATACATACACATTCATACACACATACACATACATATATACATACATACACACATACATACATACAGAGAGACAGAAAGACAGACAGAATGTATTATAAGTGTATTTTTTCTTCGCATCATATAATATTGACGACCATTGACGCAGAATTCGTTAGCCAAAGTGAATAAATTATGAGAGAGAGAGAGAGAGAGAGAGAGAGAGAGAGAGAGAGAGAGAGAGAGTGAGAGTGAGTGTGAGTGTGTGTGTGTGAGTGTGAGTGAGAGAGAGAGAGAGAGAGAGAGAGAGAGAGAGAGAGAGAGAGAGAGAGACTTAATATTTCCTCCCCTCATATTTCTCTCCATATCAGTTCAATTCATGCCTCTTCCTGTTGACCTTTTTTTCTTATTTTATCTTCCCTTCCCTTCTCTCTCTCTCTCTCTCTCTCTCTCTCTCTCTCTCTCTCTCTCTCTCTCTCTCTCTCTCTCTCTCTCTCTCTCTCTCTCTCTCTCTCTCTCTCTCTCTCTTGCTTCCTTGTGACCCATGAGAAATATTTAGCTTTTCGTCCTGCAACAAATATGAGAGAGAGAGAGAGAGAGAGAGAGAGAGAGAAATTAAAGGGATAGGGCCTAACTGTGTATATATTGAAGTTGAAAGATGGTTAGCTCAGCAGAGAGAGAGAGAGAGAGAGAGAGAGAGAGAGTAGAGGGGGAGGAATTGTAGCATTGTAGAGATAATATAAGAGGAAAGGAATAGAAAGAGGTAGAAAATAAATCATAAGAAGAACTAAGAAAAGCAGGAATGTAGGAAATAAGAAAAAAGAAAAGGAAAGATGTGAGAAAAGGATATACAGAAGGGAGAAGAGGGAGAATAGAAAGAGTGAGAGAAAGGAAGAAACGTAAGGATTGAATGAAGGAGATAGAATGAAAAGAAAAAAATGAGAGTTAATAGAAGAAGGAAAGGAAGGAGAGAGGATAAGAAAAAAAGAATGGAGATAAGAAGAAAGAAAAGAAGGAAAGAAAGGAAAGTGAGGGAGAGTAGGAGAGTTGGAGGGAAGAAAAGAGGAATGGAGAGAAGAATAAATGAAAGGAATAAGGGAGGGAAAGAAAGAGGGAGGGAGAGAGGGAAGGAGAGAGAGAAAATCAGGGAAGTAAGGAAGGAGAGAGGGAGAGAAGAAGAGGTGGAGGGAGAGAAAGATGAAGAAAGGGAGAGGAGGATAGACGAAGGTAAGAAGAAAGAGGAAGATAGAGGGATGTAAAGACGGGAGGGAGGGAGAGAGAGAGGAGGCATGGAGGGATTAATGGAGGGAGGAAGGGAGAGGAGGAGGGAGAGGCCTGGAGAAAAGAGAATGGAGAGAGAGAGGTGGCTGTTCTCCTTTAAATTTTGGCCAATATCAGCTGAGGGGGATGGTCACGAACGTACACACACACACACACACACACACACACACACACACACACACACACACACACACACGGAGTAGATGGACTTCCTTCCTTACATATAAAAAAAGACCCACCAGAAAAAAATATAATAAAACACAGCGGTTGCCCACTTATCACTTTGTTGTCGTTTTCTTCTTTTTTTTTTTCTCTTTTCTCTCTCTCTCTTTCTCTTCAGTTGTTGTTTTCTCTATTTCCTTCTCTTCTTTTCTCATTTTGCTTTCTCGTTTTTCTTTCTCTTCTTTTTTTCTTTCTCTCTTTCTTTATCCTTTTTCTTTCTCTTCTTTTCTCTTTCTCCTTCTCATTTCTGATTTGTCTTTCTCGTTTCTCTTTCTCTTCTTTTATGTTGCTATCTTTTTTTATTTCTCTTTCTTTATCCCTTCTATTTTCTCTTTAACCTTTCTCTTTCTCTTCTTTTCTCTTTCTCCTTCTCCTTTCTCATTTTTCCTTCTTGCTTCTCCTTCTCTTCTTTTCAGTTGCTATCTTTCTATTTCTCTTTTTTCTTTATCCCTTCTCTTTCTCTTTCTTTCTCTTTCTCCTTTTTTTATTCTCCTTCTTTGTTTTCTTCATCGTCAAATTGTTTTCTATAAGACTTAAAAATAGTTGTTGAAATGGATCGCTCGTAAGAAAAAATAAAGAGAACAGCATTAGTAGCAAGTTTTTAGTAGACTCGTAACGCTTAATTAAATGTCAGTCTTAATAAATGAAAGAATAATGTTTTTTTGATTTTGTGACGTTTATATATTCAAGCTTATTTAATGTGTTTTTTTTTGTGTGTGTGTGACGTTTATATATTCAAATTTATTTTTCTTCGTGTTTCTGCAAGAGTTTAAGGGATGATTCTAACTCACTAACTGACTAACTAATTTACTAACTGACCGACTGAGTAACTGACTGACTGACCCTTTAATAACTGAGCAGCTGACAAACACATTTCCCGACTGACTAATAACAAACTCACTTTTTTTAGCGGCACTTTATATTTTTCACGCTCGGCTCAACCGGTTTTTCACGGTCCATCACGAGGGCTTTGTAATCACCCGAAGCAACACTATTCCATCCTCTACACTCCGTAATGGCAAGTAGCTTTTCGACGCAACACCAGATACACAAGACTTGATGTATGTATGGTTCCCTCAATATTCTTAACTTATGTATGTACACGAAATACTATACAACGGGTTTTTGAAGTCTTTGGTATTGGTGTGGAGCCTTAATAACCAACCCATAATTTTTTTCTCTCCTCTCTCTCTCTCTCTCTCTCTCTCTCTCTCTCTCTCTCTCTCTCTCTCTCTCTCTCTCTCTCTCTCTCTCTCTCTCTCTCTCTCTCTCTCTCTCTCTCTCTCTCTCTCTCTCTCTCTCTCTCTCTCTCTCTCTCTCTCTCTCTCGTGTGTGTGGCTGACGGAAAATAAGCTGCCAATATATTCTTTCTCGATTTTTTTAGTCTTTAAGAAAACCACCACCACCATCACCACCATCATCACCACCACCACCATCACCACCAATACCACCACCACCACCACCACCACCACCACCATCACCACCACCACCACTGAGCTCTCTTCGGAACTTTGTCTTAAAACGTCTCCTTTCAAACTTTGAGAAAAAAAAAAAAAAGAACTTGAGGAATAGTTTATATAACCTAAACTGTCTTAACTTAGGGTCGTTCACCCCCACCACCATCTCCACCACCACCACCACCAGGAATGAAGAAGAGGTGTTTGTGTTGGTGATGGTGGTGGTGATGGAGTGCGTTGTTTGGTAATGGTAATGGTGATAGTGATGATGGTGGTGGTGGTGGTGGTGGTGGTGATGATGGTGGTGATGGTGGTGATTCTTTGTTGTTATCTTTCCTATTTTTATCGTTTTTTTATATTAATCTATTTTTCCTTCCTATATATTTTTTTTTTTACTTCTAATTCATTTTCTTCATCATTATCTTTCTTTCTCTCTCTTTTCTATTCTCCTCCTCCTCTTCCTCCTCCCCTCCCCTTCTCTCCTCTCCTCTCCTCTCTTCCTCCTCTTCTTCCTCTTCCTCCTCCTTCTCCTCTTACATTCTTCTTCTTATTCATTTTTTCATCTTCATCATCATCATCACCACCATCATCATCATCATCATCACCATCATCATCATCAATTTCATCATCTTCCTTTTGTATTCTTATTATTATACCTTCCTCCTCCTCCTCCTCCTCCTCTTTCATCTCCTCCTCCTCTTTCATCTCCTCCTCCTCCTCCTCCTCTTTCATCTCCTCCTCCTCCTCCTCCTCCTCCTCCTCTATTAAACTTTGCATCTTCACAACTCCTTCCTCTCCTTAACTTCTTGTCCTCATCTCCACTTTTGTCTTCTCATTCGCTCCACACTTTGTCATTCCACTTTCTCTCTTTCTCTCCCTCTTCCTCTCATTCCCTCCATATTGGCTACTTTCCCCCACACCGGAGAGATAAACGTCTCCATCAGTGACGCGGAGAGATGCATGGGAGTGAGATGGAGGAAAGAGGGGGGGGGGAGGAGAGAGAGGGAGGAAAGGAAGAGGAAGGAGAGGAAATGGAAGAAGGATAAGGGAAGGTAAAAAGAAGGAAAGGGAAGGAGAAAGGGAGGGAAAGGAAGGAAGAAATAGTATGCCTTGAGATTAATGTTCAATATCTATGCAAATGTCTGTTCTTTCTCTCCTGTTTAATCATTTTTTTGTGTCTCCGTTTATCTCTCCTTATCTCTATCTCTATTTCTCTCTTTCTTTCTTTATTTATTTTGTTTATTTATTTATCATCTTTGTGTTCTGCTTTTTTTTGTTCTTTTGTTAGCGTGACTTTCTTTATTACAATTTTCGTTTTTTTTATTTCTTTCTTTGTCTTTCTTTTTCTTTCTTTTATTCTTTCTCGTCATAGTTTTTTTTTGTTTTTGTTTTTTTTATTTTTTATTTCTCTCTCTTCCTCTTCTCTATCACCTGTTATCTCTTTCTTCTTCGTCTGTTTTCTTCTTCTTCTTCTTCTTCTTCTTCTTCTTCTTCTTCTTCTTCTTCTTCTTCTTCAGTTCCTCCTCCTCCTCCATCTTTCTATCTTATCACCTCATTTATTTCCTTTCCCTTCCCTCCCTCCCCTCTTCTCCCCCTCTCTTCCCTCCTCTCCCTTACAATCCCTTCCCTTCTCACTCATCCCATCCTTTCCCTTCTCCTTCCCTCCTCCTTCCTCTCCTTCCCCTCTCATCCCCTCCCCTTCAATCAACATCCTTCCTTCCCTTCCCTTTCCTTCCCTCCCCCCTCTACCCTTACCTCCCTCCCTCCCTCCCTCCATAGCCAACACATTCCGAGCGTGAGAACAAAGGCGGACAAACAAACAAACAAACAAACTAACAGATAATTTGGGTGGGTAGGTCAGTAGACAAACAGGGAGGCCGAGAGACACAAACACAAGACGCACAAACACACACACACACACACACACACACACACACACACACACACACACACACACACACACAAACAGACAGATGAAAGAGAGAAGAGAAGAGAAGAGAAGAGGAGAGGAGGAATAGAGGAGAGGAGAGAAGAG
>NC_066512.1:24530768-24538268 GCF_024679095.1 Eriocheir sinensis
GAAAAAGAAAGAAAAAAATACTCGAGGTGATAAAAACAAATATGAGAGAAAGAAAAACAATAGAAAAATAAAGATAAAAATAAGATAAAGAAAAAAAAGAAAAAGTAGAGAGAAATAAATAGCACGGTAAGAGTGAATTGATATGAAGACTTTAAAAACTATCCCTCTCCCCCTCCCTTTCTTCCTCCGCCCTTTCTTCCTCATCCATCTCACTCCTTTATACTTTTTATCATTTTAGTTTCTCCTTTCTCCCCTTTCTTCCTTTTCCTTCCTTTTCTTCCGTTTCCTCATTACTCATATCCTTTTCTAATACATTGCTTCTAATTGGCTCTTTACCATCCCCCTTTCTCCATTCTCCTCCTCCTCCTCATCCTCATCATCATTCTCATTCTCATCATTACAAGTTCTCCCCTTCGACTCCACTCCTTTGATATCTCTTCCACCGCTATCAGAACCTAAGACGCCGTTCCTTTTGAGCCCTCTGAACCACTCTTGCGGGTAATGACTACTACTTCCAGCACATTAAAATCCTCTGTTAGTGGTAGTATGCCTGAGTGACCCAAGAAAAAAATCTGTTCCGACGCTATAAGAACTTAAGACACCGTTCTTTTTGAGCCCTCTGAACCACTCTGGCGGGTAATGACAACTTGGAACATATTAATATCCTCTGTCAGTGGTAGAATGCCTAAGTGACCCCTCAAAAAGGTAATTCCGATTGTAGTGTGTGGAATTCGACGCAGCTAAGGCGGAAAACATTTTAGAATCTACTGCCGTTTTTTTTTATGTGGTAATAATTGACACTGTATGAACCACTTTGACGGGTTAATGGCTACATCCAGCACATTGGTTTCCCCCGTTATTATCATTACTGCTGTGTGTGTGTGCCAATATGTAAATTAACTGGAAGTGAAAAATTGTTTGGAAGTTGCTGTATTTTGTTATTCTTTTTTGTGTGGCTGCAATACATGACAGCAAACGTATTAACTATGAACCCCTTTTTTTCTATCAATGGCAGTGTCCAGTATATCAGTTTGAGATCAATGGCAGTGTCCAGTATATCAGTTTGAGATCAATGGCTGTGTCCAGTATATCAGTTTGAGATCAATGGCTGTGTCCAGTATATCAGTTTGAGATCAATGGCTGTGTCCAGTATATCAGTTTGAGATCAATGGCAGTGTCCAGTGTATCAGTTTGAGATCAATGCTTGTGTCCAGTATATCAGTTTGAGATCAATGGCTGTGTCCAGTATATCAGTTTGAGATCAATGGCAGTGTCCAGTATATCAGTTTGAGATCAATGGCTGTGTCCAGTATATCAGTTTGAGATCAATGGCTGTGTCCAGTATATCAGTTTGAGATCAATGGCTGTGTCCAGTATATCAGTTTGAGATCAATGGCTGTGTCCAGTATATCAGTTTGAGATCAATGCTTGTGTCCAGTATATCAGTTTGAGATCAATGCTTGTGTCCAGTATATCAGTTTGAGATCAATGGCTGTGTCCAGTATATCAGTTTGAGATCAATGGCAGTGTCCAGTATATCAGTTTGAGATCAATGGCAGTGTCCAGTATATCAGTTTGAGATCAATGGCTGTGTCCAGTATATCAGTTTGAGATCAATGGCTGTGTCCAGTATATCAGTTTGAGATCAATGCTTGTGTCCAGTATATCAGTTTGAGATCAATGCTTGTGTCCAGTATATCAGTTTGAGATCAATGCTTGTGTCCAGTATATCAGTTTGAGATCAATGCTTGTGTCCAGTATATCAGTTTGAGATCAATGGCTGTGTCCAGTATATCAGTTTGAGATCAATGGCAGTGTCCAGTATATCAGTTTGAGATCAATGGCAGCGTCCAGTGTATCAGTTTGAGATCAATGGCTGTGTCCAGTATATCAGTTTGAGATCAATGGCTGTGTCCAGTATATCAGTTTGAGATCAATGGCAGTGTCCAGTGTATCAGTTTGAGATCAATGGCTGTGTCCAGTGTATCAGTTTGAGATCAATGGCAGTGTCCAGTATATCAGTTTGAGATCAATGGCTGTGTCCAGTGTATCAGTTTGAGATCAATGGCAGTGTCCAGTATATCAGTTTGAGATCAATGGCAGTGTCCAGTATATCAGTTTGAGATCAATGGCTGTGTCCAGTGTATCAGTTTGAGATCAATGGCAGCGTCCAGTATATCAGTTTGAGATCAATGGCTGTGTCCAGTGTATCAGTTTGAGATCAATGGCTGTGTCCAGTATATCAGTTTGAGATCAATGGCAGTGTCCAGTATATCAGTTTGAGATCAATGGCAGTGTCCAGTATATCAGTTTGAGATCAATGGCTGTGTCCAGTATATCAGTTTGAGATCAATGGCAGTGTCCAGTATATCAGTTTGAGATCAATGGCTGTGTCCAGTATATCAGTTTGAGATCAATGGCTGTGTCCAGTATATCAGTTTGAGATCAATGGCAGTGTCCAGTATATCAGTTTGAGATCAATGGCTGTGTCCAGTATATCAGTTTGAGATCAATGGCTGTGTCCAGTATATCAGTTTGAGATCAATGGCTGTGTCCAGTATATCAGTTTGAGATCAATGGCTGTGTCCAGTATATCAGTTTGAGATCAATGGCTGTGTCCAGTATATCAGTTTGAGATCAATGGCAGTGTCCAGTATATCAGTTTACTCTGTTTGCAGCAGTATGTCGCAAAAACAACAACAACAAAAATCGAATTGAAGCATGTCGAGTTCAAAGTTGCTTAATTGTTCTCGTTAGATTTTTGAGTTCGTAATAACCGACATAGTAGTCATTTATTTTATTATTATTAGTAGTGTGATTTAGATAATCCATGAAAAACGTAAGCTGTGGAAAACGATGTAAACTTTCAAGCAGGAAATTTGGAAAACACTTTAAATAGAGAAAAAAATAAACAAGAATAAAACAAAAACAAAACAAAAACAAACACCAAAAAAAGCAGAAAAAAAACACTTGAAACACTTTATCATGCTTACAAAGATATGGTTTTATAATAAGGATAAATGCAGAGATGGAGCCCCCCCCAAAAAAAAAGAGAAGGAGGCGTGTTATTGAGTTGGTGGTGAATAATATATCTCTTCGTTAGGTCGAGCTTGGTGTACGGTCGTGAGGTACATTCCAGCGCATGCAAAGGACAGACACACTCACCACGAAGGAATGTCCAATACTCTCCTCAAGTCACTCTTTAAAATACAGCTCATTCCTTTCACCTTCCAGTACCTCCATCAACCCCTTGCCTCCTCCTCCTCCTCCTCCTCTTCATTTTCCTCCTCCTCCTCTTCTTCTCCTTCTCATATTCGTATCTTCACTTTCCTGTTTTTACTCGTCTTGCTTCATTTTCGACTTTCATGGAGTAATTGTCTTTGTGTGTGTGTGTGTGTGTGTGTATGTGTGTGTGTGTGTGTGTGTGTGTGCGTGTGCGCGTGTGCATGTGTGTTGGCTCCCTAGTTACCTTATTGATGAATTGGGGAGGAGGAGCAGGAGGAGGAGGAGGAGGAGGAGGAGGAGGAGGAGGAGGAAGAGGAGGAAGAGGAGGAGGAGGAGGAGGAAGAAGAAGAAGAAGAAGAAGAAGAAGAAGAAGAAGAAGAAGAAGAAGAAGAAGAAGAAGAAGAGAAGGAAGAGGACAAAAATGAGAAAAAAATATTATACACATTTTCCTCTTTTTCATCTTCATCGTATTACATTATTATTATTATTATTATTATTATTATTATTATTATTATTATTATTATCATTATCATTATTATTATGTCGAGGCGAATGTGTGTGAGTGAGTAAGACTGAGGGAAGGAGGGAGGGAGAGAGGGAGAGAGAGACGGAGGGAAGGGAGAAAGGGAGGGATTGTTGTGTCCAGGGAGACTCATGCGAGGACTGGGCAGGGAGAGAACTTTTATCCTCACTTTTTTTATGACTAACTTTTTTTTTGACACGTTCCTCTGTAGCGACTCTCGTGAATTGCTGATGATGGTGATGCGTGCGTGTGTGCGTGTACGTGTGTGTGTGTGTGTGTGTGTGTGTGTGTGTGTGTGTGTGTGTGTGTGTGTGTGTGTGTGTGTGTGTGTGTGTGTTGATACTAATTAATTCATTGTTTGTTTTTATATGAAAAGAGAACAATGGATGAGAGAGAGAGAGAGAATGATGATGCAATGTTTTATGTCGCACTTAAAGGGGAGGAAACGAAGAGGGGAAAGAAGGAAAGCGGATAAACAATAAGTCAATGAGAGATAAAAAGAGAAGAGAGAAGGGAAGTGAGGGGGAAGATAAAGACTGATGATGAAGTAGGGAAGCAAAGGAAACGAATGAAAGGGGAAATTAGAAAAGGGAAACAGAGAGAAGAAATTTGACGGAACGAAAAATATATAAGGGAAAAAAAGAAAGAAAATAATAAATGATGGAAATAAAGTAGTAGTAGTAGTAGTGAAGAGGATAAAAAAGTGAGACGAAAAGAGAGAAGTAGATGGAAAAAATAATCAAACAGAAAAAAATGAGGAAAAACAAAGACACTATAAGATAAATAAGACCATAATGGAAAAGAGGAATAAAAGAGAAAGAAGAGAAGAAAGTGATGAAGATAAGAGATGATCGATGATAAATAAATATATAAGAGAAAAAGAGAAAATAAAATAAATGATAAGTGGAAAGAAAAAGGAAAAAAAACAGTAACAAATATAAATGATTAAACGATGAAAAAGAAAAAGGAGAAACAAAAATAAATGATCAAAACGAAAGAAAATTCAGAGGAGAAGAGAGGAGTAATATAGAAAGAGGAATTAGATAAAACAAATAAGGAAGCAAAGCAGAGAAAAGAAAATTGAAAAGAGAGTAGAAGAGAGCAATAAAGAGAAGAGGAATCTATAGGTAAGTAAGAGAGAGAGAAAGCGGTAATTAGTGGATGAAATTGGGCAGGTGTCTTGGTTCACCTGTAGAGGGTAGGGACAGGTGTTCTCCGCTAATGACTTGCGAACCTTTACCTGTTGTGTTGAGAGTGGAGTGTTGCGTGTTGCCTCATCCTTCTGTTGTTGTTGTTGATGGTGGTGGTGGTGGTGGGTTCTGTAATTTGTGAGGTTTTTTTAATGTTTCTTCCTTTCGCATCTATCTCTTCTTACACCTTCTATTTTTTTTCTCCCCTTTCCTTTTCTTCGTTTTACTGTTTCTCTTCTCTTTATAAATCTCTTCTCTCTTTTTTTCTTTCCTATTCATTCCTCTTCTTACTTATTCTTATCTTATCATTTATTTTCTTCCTCGCTTATCTTTTTATTGTTTTCATTTCATAATTTATCATCCTCCTGTTTTGTTGTTGTTGTTGTTGTTGGTGGTGGTGGTGGTGGTGGTGGTGGGTTCTGTAATGTGTAAGTTTTTTTTTTAATGTTTCTTTCTTCCGTCTCTATCTTTTATTTCTTTAACATTCTATTTTTTTTGGTGAGTTCGTGTTCCTTTTTGTTAATAATATTCCATGTCACATCTTTTCCTCTTCTCTCTATTATTATTATTATTATTATTATTATTATTATTATTTCTGTTCTAAGTTATCTGATTCGTCTTCTCTTGCTATATATCTTTCTTGTTATTATTTTCTGCCCTGTTTCGCTTTTTATATATTTTTTTTCCGTTCTCGAAGAAATTGGAGAGGAGGAGAAGAAATAAAGGAGGAGGAGTAGAAGGAGGCGAGGGAAGAGGCGAAGGAGAGGAGGAGGAGGAGGAGGAGGAGGAGGCGGAGGAGGGAAGGAAGAAAATATTTAGGAAGTGAATAAATGAAGGAGAAGCAAAATATATCGTAGTAAATTTTCAACGTAGTTCATCTCCATTTTCTTCCTCTCCATCATCACTTTCTTCCTCCTCCTCCTTCTCCTCTTCCTCCTCCTCCTCCTCATTTTCTTGATTGATGTCTTTACCCTCTTCTTCCTTCACATGTTCGTATTTTCCTCTTCCTTTCCTCTTCCTCCTAATACTCTTTCATCCTTCTTTTCTTCCTCCTCCTTTTGATCTTTCTTCTTTATCCTCTTTACCTCTCTGTTTGTCTTTCTTCAATTTCGTTTTCGTATATTTATTTTTATTTCCTCTGGTTTCATCTTTATTTTTATTTCATTTATTTTTTCTTCTATTAGTTTTTTATCTTTTTTGTCTTTTTCATTGTTTTCCTCTTTCTTCTTCCTCTCCCTTTTTTTTCTTCGATAATTTTTCCCTTGCCGTTCATAATATTTTCTCTTCCTCTTGTTTTTTTTCTTCCCATTCTCTCTTTATTATCGCGTACTCTTTTGCCTTCCCTTCTTTTTTTAATCTTCTTACATTTTATTTTCATCATCAGTGTTTTTTTCTCTTCCTCTCTTTGTTTCGTTTTCTCTCTTACTCTTCCAGTTGCTTCTCTTCCATTCCTCTTCTTTGTCCTTCTTCATTTATCGCGTTCCTCTTCCTTTTCCTCCACTTCGTTCCTTTTCCTCTTTTTTTTGAGAAGACAAAGAATCCTCGTCTTCTTTCTTCTCTTCATCCTCTTATTCTTTCTCTTCCTCCTCTTCTTCCTCTTCCTCCTGATCCACTTCTTCCACTTCTTTTATCACTTCATCCTCTTACGCATCTCCTTCCTCTTCTTCCTCTTCTCTCTTCTTTTTCTCATTATTTTTTTCTTTTCTTCCTCTTCCTCCTCTTCCTCTTTCTCCTCTTTCCCATGACCTTTCCGTTCGATGAATAAGCCTCGTTCGACACCCGTGACCTCTGACCTCGCACACCTGTCCTCGTTCACACCTGACATTTAGACGCACCTGGACAATAAACTCATGACTCTGATTACCCCCTTTCTCTCCCCGGCCCCTTCCTCCTCTTTCCTCCCCTCCTCCACCTTTTCGCTTTCTCCTCTCTTCCTCCTCCTTTCCCTCACTTTCTACTCTTTTTTTCTTCCTCCTCATCTCACCCTCCCTCTCTTGCTCTCTCTTCCTTTCTCCCTCTCCTCTCTCCTTTTCCCTTCTCCCTATCTTCATCCTCTCCTCTTCTTCACTCCTCTCTCCTCTTCTCTTTCTTCCTCCTTTTCCTCGTTTTCTATACTTTTCTCTTTCCTCCTGCCCCCCCCCCCCTCTCTCTCTCCCTCTCTCTCTCTCTCTCTCTCTCCCTCTCTCTCTCTCTCTCTCTCTCTCTCTCTCTCTCTCTCTCTCTCTCTCTCTCTCTCTCTCTCTCTCTCTCTCTCTCTCTCTCTCTCTCTCTCTCTCTCTCTCTCTCTCTCTCTCTCCTACTCTCTCTCTCTCCTACTCTCTCTCTCTCTCTCTCTCTCTCCTTCTCCTCCATGCTTTCTCTTCTCTTCTTCCTTTTCCTCCCCCTTCTCTCTCGCTTTTTCTACCCTTTTATTCTTTCTCCCCCCCCCCCTCTCTCTCTCTTTCCCTTTTTCTCCTTCCTTCCTTCCCTCCTCCTCCCCTTTCTTACCCCCTCCTCCTCCCTTCCCTCTTCCAGCTCCCTCCCTTATGACCCCAATCCCTTTACAGTATGACCAATCCCTTA
>NC_066512.1:24540768-24543268 GCF_024679095.1 Eriocheir sinensis
GCTCGTAACCAGGACGCCGCGCCTAACTTTGGCTTCTAATAGGCCGATAATTAGCCCAAAGAGGGTATGAATTATCTTCCTTAGGGGGCAGCGAGCGGAAGAATGGGAAGAGAAGGAGGAGGAGGAGGAAAAAGAGGAGGAGGAGGAGGAGAGGGAGAGGCAAAAGTGGAGAAGGAAGAGTTTAGAAGTGCGAGAGAAGAGAGGATGACGAGAGGAAAAAGGGTGACAGAAAAGAAAATTGGATAAAGAAAAAACAAACGGAAAAGACTGGAGGATTGTAAGTTTAGGAGAAGGAAGAAGATGAAGAACTTGAGAAGAAAGGGTCAAAGTCGGAGGAGGAACAGAAGTAGTTCGAGAGATTTTCAAAGAATTAGAAGGAGGAGGAGGAGGAGGAAAAGAAGAATGAGGAAAGACAATAAAAGGAGGAGAATGAGGAGGAGGAAAAGAAGAAGGAGAAGAGAGAATGAAATAAGTAGGAGAACAAGGAAAAAAACAAGAAGTGAGAGCCAAAGAAGGAAAATAAAGGCATAAATGAAGGAGGAGAGAATTAAAGGAGGAAAATGAAGGAGGAGGAGGAGAAGGAGGAGGAGGAGGAGGAGGAGGAAGCTTTGTAACGACCCTCTTTATCATTCTTTAATTAACCTTCCGTAACTACTCGCTGCACGACGGACGGGATTGGCGAAGAAAGTTTTAGTAAGTCGGGCAGAAAGTAAGGAATGAAAGTTAATGACAATGGTGGCAATAATGATGATGATGATGATGATGATGATAAGACTCTAATACTCATTCTTCACTCCACTCAATCTCCCATATATCATTTTTAGACCCCTTAACCATTCCCTCTTACTCTCCTTCCATTCCATTCCCCTTCCATTCCCTTCCCGTTTTTTGCTCCTTGGAAAGACTAACAGTAATTCGTTTCCATGTGAGTTCCTTCCTTTTCCATCCCTTCCCTTCCTTTCCGCTAATTTTCTTTCTCTTTCTTTCCCTTCACTTTCTTTCTTTTCCATATCCTTTCTTCCTTTTTTGTACCATTCCCTTAAATTCCCTTCCTTTTCTTTTCTTTCCCTTCCTTTCCATTTCCTTCCCTACCCTCCCTTTTTGTCTACTTGTTCATCCCTTTCTATTTCTCTTCCCTTCATATCCCTTCCCTTCCCTTCTTGTTTTTTTACCCTTCTCTTCATTACTTTTCGCTGCCTTTTTTTATCTTGTCCTTTGATATCCTTCACTTATTTTCCATCCCCTCCAATTCTCTATCATTCCCTTCCCTTTCCTTCCCTTCCTTCCATTCCAGTCCCTTTCCTTTATTTGTCCCCTTACTTGCCCTTCCCTTCCCTCCCCTTTCCTTCCCTTTCCCTCTTCTCCTCTACCTTCCATTCCATTCCCGTTCCTTTCCCTGCCTTCCCTTCTCTTTCCTTCCCTTCCCCCATCTTCCCTTCCCTTCCCTTCCCTTCCTTTCCCATCCCTTTCCTTTCCTTTCCTTTCCTCTCCCTTCCCTTCATCTCCCCTCCCTTCCTCTACATTCCCTTCCTCTCCCTTCCCTTCTTCTCGCTTCCTTTCCTCTCCTTTCCTTTCCCCTCCCTTCCCTTCCTCTCCCTTCCCTTCCTCTCCCTTCCCTTCTTCTCCCTTCTCTTCCCTTCCCCTCCCTTACCTTCCCTTCCCTCTCCCTGTGAGTCAGGTTGTTCCGTTAACATCACTAACATATTCTCCCTCTTTCCCCATCTCTTCGTCTTCTTTATCCCTAGACTTTCGCAGTTGTTGTCCTCGTCCTTCTTTCCTTCCTTTCTTCCTTCCTTCCTTCTTTCTTTCTTCCCTCCTTTCTTCCTTCCCTCCTTCCTTCCTTCTTTCCTTCCTTTCTTTCTACCTTCCTTTCTTCCTTCCTTTCGTTCTTTCTTTCTTCCCTCTTTTCTTCCTTCCCTCCTTTCTTCCCTCCTTCCTTTCTTCCTTCCTTCCTTTTCTCTTTTCTTCCTTTTCTCCTTCCTTCCCTCCTTCCTTACTTCCTTCCTTCCTTTCTTCTTTACAAGCATACCTCCTCCTCATGGTTTTTCTTCTTCTTTTTAGTACTTAGAAGTAATGATACTGTTATTTCTTCTACTGCTACTACTACTACTACTACTACTACTGCTACTACCACTACTACAACTACTACTACTACCACCAACAATAAACCAAACACGTATTAGATATATGGCGTGTTCTTCTTGTTTTCCTTTTCAGTTATGTTTTTTCACTGTTAATATATTTTTTTTCATTTTTTTCAGCTTCTTCGTTTTTCATTATGCATTCATCTTTTCATTATTTTGTTGGTTATTTTTTTCGTATTTCTCTTTTACTTATTTTCGTTATTGATTCATATGTTTTTTCGACCTTGTTATTTTATTGTTTATGTTTACTTTCTTCTTATCTTCATTTTCGTTATATTCCTCCTCACACTCCCTCCCTCCCCTCCCTTCCCTCCTCCCCCCCTTCCCCCTCCTAATAACACCTCAAGAAGATAATT
>NC_066512.1:24550768-24575768 GCF_024679095.1 Eriocheir sinensis
ATAGATAGATATGGATAGATGTGGATAAATAGATAGATATGGAGAGAGAGAGAATATCAGAGGACGTTGGGTAAGGCCTTTATCTTGCAGGGGTCTAGAAATGGCAGAAGAGAATGATGATGATTTTTTTTAATTATTTTTTTATTAATTTGTCGATGTCTGTTGTGGGCTTTAATTGGTAATGAGAGAAGAGGTCTATGGTACGAAACACACACACACACACACACACACACACACACACACACACACACACACACACACACACACACACACACATATGCTGTACCTTCAATAGGATATCCAATTAGCTACTTCTATCCTCCTCCTCCTTCACCTCCTCCTCCTCCTCCTCCTCCTCCTCCTCCTCTTCCTCCATTATTCACTCCTCTCCTCTCCTCTCTCCACCTTTGCTTCTTATTCCTCTCTTCTACACTCCTCTTTCCCTCTCCTTCTCTTCTTCTTCTTCCTCCTCCTCTCCTCTCCTCTTTTCTCCTCTCCTTTTCGCATATTGTTCTGTCCATTACCTCTCCTTTCTTTACCTTCATTCTCTTCTTTTCTCTTCTACACTCGTCTCCTCCTTCTATTTCTCCTCCTCCTCCTCCTCCTCCTCCTCCTCCTTCTCCTCCACACGATTGAATCTGTTTTGTGGGACCGAAGAAAGTGAAGCTGTTGTTTTGTTGTGTATTACAGATCTCTCTCTCTCTCTCTCTCTCTCTCTCTCTCTCTCTCTCTCTCTCTCTCTCTCTCTCTCTCTCTCTCTCTCTCTCTCTCTCTCTCTCTCTCTCTCTCTCTCTCTCTCTCTCTCTCTCTCTCTCTCTCTCTCACCTGGCTCAGCGTAATTACTTTCTTTTCACAGGTGTATGCAGGTGTTATTTTTGTTGTTGTTGTTATTATTATTGCTATTATTATTATTATTATTATTATTATTATTATTATTTTATTATTATTGTTTGTTGTTGTTATTGTTTTTATTTGTTTATTTCTATCACCTTCATTTATTTATTATTGTTGTTAATCTTATCTTCTTCTTGTCCGACACTATTTTCTTCTTTTTCTTCTTCTTCTTCTTCTTCTTCTTCTTCTATTTCTTCTTTTTCTTCTTTTCTTCTTCTTCTTTTTCTTCTTTTCTTCTTTTTCTTCTTCTTCTTCTTCTTCTTCTTCTTCTTCTTCTTCTTCTTCTTCTTCTTCTTCTTCTTCTTCTGTAGGTTCGTAAAATGCCGAGCCATTACACTTATTCTAATTTACCTCTTTTCCTTCATTCCTCTGTGTGTTTCTTCCTTCACTTCCTCTTCTTCCTTCTACGTTATATCATCTCCTTTTCTTCTCTTATTTATACTTGTTTTCTTTCTATCCATCTCTTTTTTTCATTTTCTTTGTTTCTTTCTCTCTTTTTTTCTATCTTTTTTTTCTTTCTTTTTGGCAGCGTGTGTCTGTTATATACTTTCCTTTCTTCTATGTATGAACTCTTTTCCTTTTTTTTTTCTTAATATTTTTCCTCTTAATTTTTTTTATTTTCTCTTGCAGATTTTTTTTTCGCCTCTTGACTAACTTCTATTAACCTCTCCTCCTTTTCCTCCTTCTCCTTCTCCTCCTTTAATTCCTCCCCCTCCTTTTTCTCCTCCTCCTCCTCCAATTCCTCCTCCTTCTCCTCCTCCAATTCCTCCTCCTTCTCCTCCTCCAATTCCTCCTCCCCGTTCTCGTCTTCCTCCTCCTCCTCCTCCTCTTCTCATAATTGGTAACCTTCAAAGTCTCTCAACTTGTTAAAACTTCTCTTCCTTACATTCAACCTCTTCTCTTTTGCTTTTCTTTCCTCTTTAATTTCCTTCTTCCTTCCTTCCCTCTCTTTTCCTCTCTTTATCTTTCTTTTTCGTTAATTACCTCCTTCTCTTCCTTTCTTCTCTTCCCCTCTTTTTCTCTCTAATTCTTACCTTCTCCTCCTCTCTTTCTTTCTTCTTCCTTGATTCCCTTCTTCTTTCCTTTCTTCCTCTTCCTCTCATCTTTCTTAATTCTTTTCTTCCTTCCCTCCTTTCTATGCTATATCTTTCCTTTTTTTTCTTAATTATGGCCTATCGTCCTTCCTTCCTTCCTTCCTTCCTTCCTTCCTTCCTTCCTTTCTTCTTTCCTTCCTTCTTTCCTTCCTTCCTTCCTTCCTTCCACTCTCCCTATGTCTTCGTTCGTCTGTACTCTCTCTCTCTCTCTCTCTCTCTCTCTCTCTCTCTCTCTCTCTCTCTCTCTCTCTCTCTCTCTCTCTCTCTCTCTCTCTCTCTCTCTCTCTCTCTCTCTCTCTCTCTAAAATTTGCTCCATCCCTTTTTTTCTCCTTAAATTCCTTCTTTCTTCCTTCCATCATCCCTTCTTCCTTGTCTTTATTCCTCCTTCTCCCCCTCCTTTTTCTTTTTTATGTCTTCCTTTCTTCCTCTTTTCCATATTCTTCTTTTTCTTTTTTATCATTGGGTGGTAATTCTGAAAGTCATATTATTCCTCCTCCTCCTCCTCCTCCTCTTCCTCCTCCTCCTCCTCCTTATTTCCCTCATTCCTTCTTTTTATTTCTTTGTCATTCGTTTTCTTCACCATTTCTCCCTTTTTTATCACCCTATCTCTCTCTCTCTCTCCCCTTTACTACCCCTTTCCCCCTTCCTCCTCCCTTTCTTCCATTCATCTGTTTTATCCTTCTCCTTTATTCTCCTTTTCCTCCACTATGTCTCTATATGTTCCCAGATGGACCATAATAATCTCTCTCTCTCTCTCTCTCTCTCTCTCTCTCTCTCTCTCTCTCTCTCTCTCTCTCTCTCTCTCTCTCTCTCTCTCTCTCTCTCTCTCTCTCTCTCTCTCTCTCTCTCTCTCTCTCTCTCTCTCTCTCTCTCTCTCTCTCTCTCTTCTCTCTCTTCTCTCTCTCTCTCTCCTCTCTTCTTCTTCTTCTCTCCTCTCTCTTTTCTCCTCTCCTTTTCGCATATTGTTCTGTCCATTACCTCTCCTTTCTTTACCTTCATTCTCTTCTTTTCTCTTCTACACTCGTCTCCTCCTTCTATTTCTCCTCCTCCTCCTCCTCCTCCTCCTCCTCCTCCTCCTCCTTCTCCTCCACACGATTGAATCTGTTTTGTGGGACCGAAGAAAGTGAAGCTGTTGTTTTGTTGTGTATTACAGATCTCTCTCTCTCTCTCTCTCTCTCTCTCTCTCTCTCTCTCTCTCTCTCTCTCTCTCTCTCTCTCTCTCTCTCTCTCTCTCTCTCTCTCTCTCTCTTGTTCGTTTCGAGAGAAAAAAAAAGAAAAACGAATTAACGAATGTGAAAAAAGAATAGAAAAAAAGAAAGAAAGAAAAAATGAAAAGAAAGAAGGAAGAAAAAAGAAAGAAAGAAAAAAAGAAAGAGAAAGACACTTGGAAAATCCTCACTAAGAAATCACTTGAATATAAAACGAGTGTGTGTGTGTGTGTGTGTGTGTGTGTGTGTGTGGGTGGGTGTGGGTGTGCGTGTGTATGCGTGTGGGGGCGGGGGATATAAATTGACGTAATGGTCTTTTCAAGTATCGGAAGAGGGGAGGAAGAGAAGAACGAAGGAAATGAAGGAGAGAAAGAAGGAAGGAAGGAAGGAAGAAGGGAAGGAAGGCAGGAAGGAGGAGATAACGATACGAGAGCTGGAGGGAGGAGGAGGAGGAGGAGGAGGAGGAGGAGGAGGAGGAAGATAACGTAAAGTGAAATATAGAGGAAAGAGAAGAGGGGAGAGGAAGAGACGCAGATATCGAGAGAGAGAGAGAGAGAGAGAGAGAGAGAGAGAAACACACACACACACACACACACACAGAAACACAGCAACAAGAGGTATAATAATAATAATAATAATAATAATAATAATAACAGTAATGTATGTCACGAAGCGGCGGTTAATGGCCTGAACGGTTCCATTATTAATTACAGGTGTGAACGAGATAATTAATAAGGTTGAGGTGATTAATGGGACTCGCATACCTGTTGGCATTAATGACTCACGGGGTTAATAATTTATGAAGAGAAGGGAAGGTTGGTGATAGAAATAAAATAGAGTTTACGAAGGAGAAGAGGAAGGGATAAGAAGAGAAGAGAGAGGAAAGGAAAAGGAAACGGAGAACGGAAATAGAGTGGAAGGAGAAGAAAGGAAAAGAAAGTAATAATTAGAAAAACATTGCGAGGAGATGAGAAAGGGAGAGGAAGAGAATCAAAACGAAGGGAAGCGAAGAAAAGGAGAAAGGACACAAAGGGATGGAATAAGAAAGGGGAAGGAAAAGGGAAAGGAACTGGAATAAAAGAAAGGAAGGAAAAATAACTAGAAAATACGTTACGAAGGAGATGAAAAGGGAGAAAGAGGGAAGGAAAGGGAAGAAAAGAGGAGAGAATTAAAGGAAAGGGAATGGGAGGAGAAGGGAAGGAAAAAGGGAAGAAAATGTAGAAAAAGAAGAAGGAAAGGTAATAAATAAATACATAACGAAGGAGATGAAGAAGAGATAAGAAGAGAAGAGAAAGGGAAGCGAAGGGTAGAGATGAAGAAAGGAAACAGTGAATGGGGATAAGAAAAGGGAAGAAAAGGGAGTAAGAAAATAAAAAAAAGGAAGGAAGCGAAGGAAGACATTACGAAGGAGAAGAAAAATGAGAACAAGGAAAGAGACGGGAAGGGAAAAATAAAAAAAAGAAACAAGAAAATAAAGAAAGTGGGAGAAAGAAGGAAAGGGGATGAAGAAAATGGAGAAAGAAAAGAAGAGAAGTAACAAGAGACATTACAAAGAAGATGGGAGAAGGGATAACAAGGAAAGCAAAGCGAAGGAAGGAAGAGGAGAAAATAAACAAAGGAAGGGGATTGAAAAGGAGGGAAAAACAAAAATAAAGAAGAAATGGGAGAAAGAAGGAAAGGTTATTAAAAAAGATATTACGGAAGAGAGTGGATAAGGAAAGCGAAGAGAAAGGAATAAGAAGAGAAAGTAAAGAAAAAAATGGCATGGGAGGAGAAGGGAAGGAAAGGAGGAAGAAGAGAAAGAAAGAAAGGAACGGAGGAAGGAAATAAAGGAAGGAAAGCCGGAACGAAGGAGAGGAGAAAGAGATAACAAGCAAAATTTACTCTTTTTTTCTATCCTCCCTTCCTCTTCCTCCTTCATCATTATTTTCTTTATTCCTCCTTTTATATCTCCCTCTCTTCCCTTCACATATCCTTTTTTTTTTATCCTCCTTTCTTCCCTTTCCTTCTCTTCCTCTCCTCATTCGCCTCCTCTCCTCTCCCTTTTCTTTTTTGTTTTGTTTTCTTTTCCCTTTCCTCCTCTTTTCTCTATCCCTCTTTTCCCTTCACCCTTTCCTGTTATTTTCCTCTCTCTCTCTCTCTCTCTCTCTCTCTCTCTCTCTCTCTCTCTCTCTCTCTCTCTCTCTCTCTCTCTCTCTCTCTCTCTCTCTCTCTCTCTCTCTCCTCTCTCTCTCTCTCTCTCACTTCCTTCCTCCTCCCTTCCTCTTCCCATCTCTCTCTCTCTCTTCCTCTTCCTCTCCCTAACATCGCTTTTATTCCTCTCCTTTTATCTTCGCTTCTCCCATTACCTTCCCTTCCTATCTCCTTCCCTCTCGCTTCCCTTCCCTTCCGGCTCCCTTCCTTATGCATTTCCGCCTCCCTTCCCTCCCCTGTGCGCCCTCACCTGGCCTTCCTTCCCCATTGCTCCGATTAATTCCCAGGTGATGCTTAATTAAAGGCGGCGCGGCGGATCAGACGAGGGAGGAACAGGTGACGGCCGATAAGACTGGAGGAAACACGGAAACACGGAAATACAGGCAGCAGGAGGTCATTTGGTTCATTACGAGGTTCCCCGCTCTGGTGATTTCATCTGCTAAATTATCGTACTCAGAGCCGCTTGTTTACCGGTTTCTGGCCCATAACTGTTAACAAGAAGCACCGATATTTATTTTCTTTATTATTGTTTCCTTTATTGTGCCCTTGAGCTGTCTCCTTTGTTGTAAAAAAAATAATAATGAACGATAATTATATATGAATGCAGTTATTTGGGAGGTGAAAGGAGTTTTTAGGTCCGAGATCGGCAACCATAATTAAGAGGCAGAGTACGACAATCTGGCAACGTTGGTATCGTGATTTCATTTGCTAGACAGTCACTTGATGCCTTCCTCTTCGCTTTCCTTATCCACTCTCATTCGCAATATCTTTTTTATAATTACCTTTTCTTCTTTCTCCCGTTTCTTCTTTCTCTTCATTTTTCCCCTCTTTTCAATCCCCTTCCTTTGTTTATTTTCTCCTTTTCCTCCCTTCGCTTTGCTTTCCTAGTTATCCCTTCTCCCATCTTCTCCCGGTCGCAAAGAAATGACGGTCGATTCGATACTTAAAGGGGTTGATTCTATTCACATATACGACTCCTGAAGATGGTCCCAGTGGCGGATAACTCGGTTTGACAAGGAACTCCTGCCAATATCCGTACTGCATCGCCCTGCTTGAATAGGCAGACCGATATTTCTTGTTCCTTGAGTTGGTTTGTAACTCGAAGAACTTGGAGTGATCGCCGTTCAGGGGCTATTACACTGGGCAAATTTTCCGTGGATCTTCAGTCAAACCACGATTTCCGCTGGCGTGGTTCTCATATTTCCGTGGTTTTCTGACGCGTCCACGATCTTCCAAAGCTACGGTAGATTTCACTGAAGGACGACGGTATTACTCACCATCATCATCAGCAGCAATAACAAGAAACAAATGAGAACCACGCTAGCGGAAATCGTGGTTTGACTGAAAATCCACGGAAAATTTGCCCAGTGAAATAGCCCCTTTACTGAGCTTCTTCAGGTACTTGAGGACCCAAATCATATCCCCTCGTAGGCGTCTCTTTTCCAGCGTGAAGAGGTTGTGTTGTCTGAGTCGGTCCTCTATGGCTGAACCCTTAATTGAAGTTGGCATCATTTTCGGGGCGCATTGCTGAACTCTCTCTCTCCTGTAATTCAATTCTCTCTCTCTCTCTCTCTCTCTCTCTCTCTCTCTCTCTCTCTCTCTCTCTCTCTCTCTCTCTCTCTCTCTCTCTCTCTCTCTCTCTCTCTCTCTCTCTCTCTCTCTCTCTCTCTCTCTCTCTCTCTCTCTCTCTCTCTCTCTCTCTCTCTCTCTCTCTCTCTCTCTCTCTCTCTCTCTCTCTCTCTCTCTCTCTCCCGGTTTGTTCCTCCTGTCCTAATTACTGTTCGTCCTCTCTCCCTCTTTCTCTCCCTTCCTTCCCCTCTCTCTCTCTCTCTCTCTCTCTGTTCCTTCCCCTCTAACCCTCTCCATCTCCTTTATTCTGGTTCCCTTCCCTTCCTCCCTCCCTGTCACCTGTTCGCCTTCCTGTCATTTATATTTGTTTTTATTTATATTATTTTATCTTGTTTAAAGTTTTCCTTCCCTTCCCTTCTCTTCTTTTCCTTTCCTTCCCTTCCTGTTACCTCTAGTTCCCTTTCTTTCCCTTCACTTTCCTCCCCATTCTTTCGCTATCGTTCCCTTACTCTCCTTTCCTTAATCTTTCCTTTCCTTTCCTTCCCATCCTTTCCCTTCCCTTCTCTTCAATTCCCTTTCCTTACTTCCTTTCCTTTCCTTATCATCCCTTCCCTTCCCTTCCCTTCCACCTTCTCCATCTTCTTATCGCTCTTTCCTTTCCCTCCCTTTTTCCTTCCCTTTCCTCTCCTTTGCTTCTTGTCATTCTTTCCCTTCCCTTATTCCTTCCTTTATTTTACCATCCCTTCCCTTCCGCTATTTATTCCCCTTTCCTTCTACCCTTCCCCTTTCCTTACCTTATCCCTCTTCCTCTCAACCCTTCCTCATCCACCCATTCCCTTCTCGTCTCTTCCACTTTCTTCCTCTTAATTATCATATATACCTATCGCTTCCCTTCCCTTCCCTTCCCTTCCCTTCCCTCTTCCTTTCCACACTTCCTCTTCATCTACCATCCCTTAACATCCCTTCCCTATCTTTATCCTTCCTTTCCTACCCTTCCCATTAACCCTTTCATTATCATCCCTTTCACTCCCTCCCATTCTCCTCCCTTCCACCCTTCCTCCTCCATTATTTCTTCTCCCCCTTTAACACCCTTTTCCTTCCCTATCCTCATCCTTTCCATCCTTTCTCCCTCCTTCCACTTTCTTCATCATCATTTATCCTCCTTTATCCTATTATCTTCCCTTCCCTTCCCTTCATTTCCCTTCCTTTCCCTTCCCTTTCTTTATCATTTCCTCTAATCATTCTCACTTTAACCCTTTCCTTATCATCCCTCCCCTCCCTTCCTCTTCCCTTCACTTACCCTTCTTCCCTTCCCTTCCCTTCCCTTCCCTTCCCTTCCCTTCCCTTCCCTTCGCTTCCCTTCCTTTCCCTTCCCTTTCTTTATCATTTCCTCTATTCCTTCTAACTTTAACCCTTTCCTTATAATCCCTCCCCTCCCTTCCTCTTCCCTTCACTTACCCTTCTTCCCTTCCCTTCCCTTCCCTTCCCTTCCCTTACCTTCCCTTACCTGTCCACCTGCTGTTACCTGCCCACTAATTGGCTGTCTCGCGCCTCTCTCGACACACCTTGTTCCTCTAAGCAGGGTCATTAATTCTCTCTCTCTCTCTCTCTCTCTCTCTCTCTCTCTCTCTCTCTCTCTCTCTCTCTCTCTCTCTCTCTCTCTCTCTCTCTCTCTCTCTCTCTCTCTCTCTCTCTCTCTCTCTCTCTCTCTCTCATCATTTTTTGTTTTATCGCTTTTATTTTGCTTAATTCAGCCTTTTTTTACCTTTTCATCTTTTCTTCCTTTATTCCTTCACTGTTTTCTACTTTTATTTATTATTTATTCTATTATTTATTATTCTGCTATTTATTCATTTGTTTATTTATCTAGACATTCATTCAGTTATTCGTCTGTTTATTCTTCGTTCGTTGTTTTCCTTTTTTTCTTTCTTATCTTTCTTCTTTTTCTTTCCATCTTTATTTCCCTACTTCTTTCCTCCATTCCTTCATTACCTTCTATCCTTCCTTCCTTCTTTCCTTCCTTCCTTTGTTCCTTCCCCTATCCTATTATATCTTCCTCTTTCTTCATCTCCTCTTTTTATTATTATTATTATTATTATTATTATTATTATTATTATTATTATTATTATTATTATTATTATTATTATTATTATTATTATTATTTGTTATTTCAGAGATTATATTCACTTAACACTCTCCCTAATTTGGATCCTCTTGGTTATTTTACGTGTTGTCTAATGTGATGAGATTGGAGGAGGAGGAAGAGGAGGAGGAGGAGGAAGAAGAGGAAGAGGAGGAGGAAGAGGAAGAGAAAGAGAAAGAGGAAGAAGAAGAGAAGGAGGAGGAAGAAAAGGAGGATGTGAGGGTGAATAGAAGGAGGAAGAAGAGAAAGAGTAAGAAGAGGAGGAGGAAGAAAAAGAAACAGAAGAAAAAGAAGAAAAAATAAGTAAAAAGAAGAAAAAAGAAGACAAAGAAGGAGAAGAAGTGGAGGAGGAGGAGTAAGAAGTGGAGGAGGAGGAGTAAGAAGAGGAAGAGGAGTTTATATATAGGAAAAAAAGTGAAAATTTATTACTTCTTCGCGTCCTTGAATAACTTTTTTTTTTCTTCTCTTTCGCAGGTGAGTTTGAGCGACGAGTCCCAAGGCGCCTGCCCCCTCCCCCCCTCCCCCCTTCCCCCTTAACTTCCCTCCTTCTTCCCTTCCTTTCCTCCCTCTCTCCCTCCATTCTCTTTCTCCTTCCTATGATATCTCCTTTCTTCCAAGACCTCCTTTCCTCCCTCCTTCGTTCTTTTTCCTCCCTTGCTCCTTCTCTCCTTCCCTCCTCCTTCCTATTCCTTCCTTTCTTCCTTCATTTCCTTCTTTCAGTGATATCTGTTTTATTCCGAGTCCTTTCCTCCCTCCCTCTCTCTCTCTCTTCTTCCTCCGTCTTTCCTCTCATTCCCTCTTCCTCTCTCTTTCACCTTCCCTTCTTCTTCATCCTTCCTTCTTCTTCCCTCTCTTCTTACCATGATATCTTCTTTCCTCTTCCTTTTTCTTCCTTAAACGATATTCCTCTTCACTTCCTTCCTTCCTTCCTTCCTTCCTTCCTTCCTTCCCCTTCCACCCCTATCCCTCTCTCCAATCCTTCCCTTTTTTCCTTTTATTCTTTACCACTTTTCCTCCTCCACCTCCTTCTCTCCACTCCTCTTCCGTTCTTCCTCCCTCTCTTCTCTCGTCCCTCTTTCCCTCTATCAATCTTCTTCTTTCCTCCTTTCCATCTATATTCCCTTCCTCAATCTCTCCCTTCTTCCCTTCTTTCCTCCATCAGAAATCAGGTAAGAGATTGATAGTATGAGGAGGAGGAGGAGGAGGAGGAGGAGGAGGAGAGGAGAAAAGAAAATAAGAAAAGATAAGAAAAAAGAAACGAGAAGGGAAATAAAATAAAAAGAAAGTAAAATAATAAAAAGAAAAGAAAAGAAAAGTAAAGAGAGGAGAGGAGAGGAGGAGGAGGAGGAGAGGAGAGGGAGGAGGAGGAGGAAGTATCTCACCTGGCTTCCGTGTCACTAATTAAGGACCAGGTAACCGTGAGTATTTATTTGATTTCTTTTTTGTCTTGTTGTTTTTGATGTGTGACTTTTTTTTATTAATGTTATTGGTGTTGTTTTCTTATTGTTTGTTTGTTGTTGTTGTTGTTATTGTTGTTGTTTGTATTATTCTTTTTTTTTATTTTCTGTTTTTATTTATTTTTTGTGTGTATGTATGTATGTGTTTTTTTTCAGGGTCTATAAGCTCCCCGAACCTTCTTTTTTTTATTTCTCTTTATTAATTTTATGTGTATTATTTATTCCTTCATTCGCTACTTCATAAAATATACTTGACCACCTATTATCTTTATTTTTTTCTTATTTCTTTTACTGCTATTTTCTTTTTTCTTTTTTATTTAGTCAATCATTCTCTTAGTCATTTAAATCCATTTGACCCACTTTCTTTCTTTCTTTCTTTCTTTCTTTCTTTCTTTCTTTCTTTCTTTCTTTCTTTCTATTTCTTTCTTAACTTAGTCAGTCACTTTTATGAATTTAGATCCACTTTACTCACTTTTCATTCTCTTTCCTTCTTTCTTTCTTTCTTTCTTTCTTTCTTTCTTTCTTTTATCACATAGACCCACTTGACTCCCTCACTCTTTCTTTCAGCCTTTCTTTCTTTCTTTCATTCATTCATTTTTCATCGCATCATTATTTCCCTCCTTCCTTCTTTCATTCATCCATCCATTCATTCATTCATTCTGTCCTTTAATTCCTTCAGTCACTCATTCACTAATCCATCCTAATCCCTTTGTCTTTAATCTGCTTTCCTGGATATTACTTGATTCGCTCTTTCATAAAACATTGAAGTCGATTAAAAGCTGATAAGGTAAGACTCCAAGATAATCCGTGTGTGTGTGTGTGTGTGTGTGTGTGTGTGTGTGTGTGTGTGTGTGTGTGTGTGTGTGTGTGTGTGTAGCTATGCATGTCGGTTTTCTATGTATATTTAACCGTCGTTCATTAGTTAAAGGCTTCTCATTGCTTTTCTTTAATAATTAACATCATTCTCTTCACTAATTACAATCTCATATCATCATTAATTAGTTTAGTTATTAAAAGAAAGTGTGATTCAAACCTTTACTCTTTTCTTTTATCTTCTCTCCATTTTTCTCCATTACTCTTTTTTTTATTTACATATATCCTTCTCCTTTTTATTCCCCTTTATCCTCCTCCTATCCATATTCTCTTCTCTATTTTTTATTTCTATCATTCACTTCAACATTGTCTATCATATCTTTCATTCTCCCCCTTCATCTTCTATTCCTATTTTCTTCTTCAAATCTTTTCTCTATCTTTTATTTCTATCATTCACTTCAACATTGTCTATCATATCTTTCATTCTTCGCTTTCATCTTCTATTCCCATTTTCTTCTTCAAATCTTTTCTTTATCTTTTATTTCTATCATTCACTTTAACATTGTCTATCATATCTTTCATTCCCCGCTTTCATCTTCTATTCCTATCTACTACTTCTTCAAATCTTTTCTTTATCTTTTACTTCTATCATTCACCTTCATCTTCTATTCCTATTTTCTTCTTCAAATCTTTTCTCTATCTTTTACTTCTATCATTCACTTTAACATTATCTATCATATCTTTCATTCCCCGCTTTCATCTTCTATTCCCATTTTCTTCATCTTCAATCTTTTCTTTCTCCTCTCGTTCTCTCCACTCGGCGGCGGCAGAGTGGTCAGCGTGTGTGTGTGTGTGTGGGGGGGGGGGGGGGGGGGTGAGACCGATGACCTATAAAACCTATGAATATTTTAGTAGCTTCGAGTCCCACTGATACACGATGATAAATTTAAACCATCGCCAAGTGGTGGAAGAGTACCCACATGCTGCCCAGATCTTCACTCGCTCCAAACTTCAGCATCTTCGTTCGAGTGGAGCACCGGGGGGCAGCATGGGCCGAGCAAGAGTCATACATCACGGCAGCCACTATAAAGAAAATTCGCCTGCGCCACTAATGAGCTGGGGCCGTCCAAAAAAAAAAATAGTAATAATAATAATAATAATAATAATAATAAAATGAATAAATAAATAAATGAATAAATAAAATAAATAAAAATCCTTCTTTCCTTCTCCTTCAGCTTTTTTTTCCCCTCTCGTCATTCTCCTTTTCATCTTTTTTTTCTTCGCTTTACTTATTCTTCTTTTTCATACTCTTTACCTATTCTTACGCCTTTTGTTCTTCCTTACTTTCTTATTCATTTTCTTACTCATCTCCTTTTCTTCCCCCGTCATTCCTCCTCTCACAGGTACTCAATAACAGGCCTAATTAAGTCCCGGACAGGTGTGGCGGGGTGGGAGAAGGGACGCATGGGGGGGGGGGGGGGGCAAGGGCAACAGGTGTGTGTGTGGGGGAAGGAACGGGGCAACAGGTGTGTAAGGGTGGGGAGGGGGGGGGGGAAGGAGAAGGGGTTACCTGCGCAGGATCTAATTAACCAAATGAATCTTCCCTTACACGAGGCAGATTTGGTTCCTTTGTGCGTGTTAGTGTGCGGGGCCTTTGTATACAGGTAAGGGGGGGGGGAGAGAGAGAGAGAAAGAGAGAGAGAGAGGAAGTGTATTAATTGAGGAAAGGAAGGAAGGAAGAAGGGAGGAGGAGAGGGATAAGATAGAGAGAGAATGGAGGAAGGAAGGAAAGGATATGAAAGAAGATAAAAGAGGAAGAAGGAGAGATGCAATTGAAGGAAGAGGAAGAAGAAAGGAAAGAAGGAAGAGTAAGGTAAAAAGAACCAGAATGAAAGGAAAGAAAGATGTGGAGGTAAGAGAGAGAGAGAGAGAGAGAGAGAGAGAGAGAGAGAGAGAGAGAGAGAGAGAGAGAGAGAGAGAGAGAGAGAGAGAGAGAGAGAGAAGGGAGGTATAAAGAAGGGTGCGTTGTCGGAATGAATGGAGGGATTGAAGGGAAAGGAAGATTGGGTCTCTCTCTCTCTCTCTCTCTCTCTCTCTCTCGCGGGATGTAACATCATTCACATATTCCTCTTTCTCCTCCTCCTCCTTCTCCTCCTCCTCCTCCTCCTCCTCCTCCTCCTCCTCCTCACCTCGAATATGCGCTATCATTCTGGTCCCCTAACTGCAGAAACGACAATGCATTATAGGAAAGAATTCAGCAACGCTACGCAGATGATTCCACCCTTGAGGGCCCTGCCGTATGAGAAACGACTCAGGCGACTCAACCTCTCACGCTGGAAAAGAGACGCTTACGGTTTTCAAGGTCTTCAGGTCTTCAAGTACCTCAAGAACTTCAGTAACGTCGACTACTCCAAGATCTTTAAGTTACAGTGGTCAAGACGCTTACGGTTTTCAAGGTCTTCAGGTCTTCAAGTACCTAAAGAACTTCAGTAACGTCGACCACTCCAAGCTCTTTAAGTTACAGTGCAAGTCAAGAAATAGAAGCAACGATCTACACATTCAAGGGAAGCGATGCAATACAGACACTGGCAGGGGTTTCTTTTCTAACCGAGTCATTGGGTCGTTTTTTAAAACATTTCGTCGCCCAAGTTCACATATTTGACAAGGCTTTCGTAGGAGCTGTAGGCCTTTCCAGGGGTAGTTTTATGACCCTGGTGGTAGTTTGACCCTTCCTCTGTGCCATGAACCTAAAAAAACACTCGTGAAAAACAGATTGATCCCCTCTTTGACCTTTAGAAATAGTTGATGTGAGAAGCGATGGTGTCTTAAAATACGGCCCATAGAGTCATACGCCACTGGAACAAGCTCCCTGCTGAAGTAGTAAGTGCAGAATCCATCAACTCCTTCGAAACTCGGACTGACCTTTACTTCGTGGCGACAGGAGTAAACTGAAAACACACACCGAAGTGCTTTGAAGTGTTCTGCGGGCACCAAGTGACTGTCGGGCAGATCACGGTTCAACGTAGAGCAAGCAACCGCGTAATGAGGCAATAGACTTTCGTTTGCCTGTCTTTTCCTGTTTCCATGTTTCCTTCTCCTCCTCCTCCTCCTCCTCCTCCTCCTCCCATTTTTGTGTATAATGGTATTGAAGTGGTGGTGTTGGAGGTGATGATGATGGCGTTTAGTGGAATTTAGCTGATGTACACACACACACACACACACACACACACACACACACAGAGAGAGAGAGAGAGAGAGAGAGAGAGAGAGAGAGAGAGATAATGGCACATAGGAAATCTCTTTACCTCACGCTGGGGGAGTGAACGACAGAGGGAGAGAGAGAGTTAGGGAGGGAGAGAGAGGGAGGGATGGAGTGATAGAGGGAGAGAAGGATGGAGAGGAGGGAGAGAGAGAGAGAGAGAGAGGAAAGTGAAGTAATGAGGGAAAATGAGAGAGAGAGAGAGAGAGAGAGAGAGAGAGAGAGAGAGAGAGAGAGAGAGAGAGAGAGAGAGAGAGAGAGAGATAACACGGAGGAAGAGAGGAAAAATCGCTGATGAAGTTATTGAATGAAAAATGAAGAAAGAAAATGGAGCAAAAATGAGAAATAAAAGAGGAAGAAAGGATGACGTGATGAAAAAGAAGAGAGAAAAATGAGAATAAAAGAAGGAAAACAGAACAAAATAGAAGAGAGATTTAATAGATAGGAAAATAATGGATTAAGAAAGGAGATGAAGAGGAGAATAAAAGAAGGGAAATAAGAGGCGAGGAAGAGAATTTGGATAGAGAAGAATAGAAGGAAGAGGGATAAAGACAGACAGACAGACAGACAGACAATCTTCTTTTCTTCTTCTTCTTCTTCTTCTTCTTCTTCTTCTTCTTCTTCTTCTTCTTTTCATTCATCATCTCTTTCGCCTCAACATTTCCCTTACACCTGCCGAACATTCTCCTCCTCCTCCTCCTCCTCCTCGTCGTCCTCCTCCTCCTCCTCCTCCTCCTCCTCCTCCTCCTCCTCCTCCTCCTCCTCCTCAGTGAGTGCTAATAACCCTCCGCCGTGAGTGTGGAAAGATATTGCCAAACTTGATGAATGGATATACCCGTGCCTCGTCTTCCTCCTCCTCCTCCTCCTCCTCCTCCTCCTCCTCCTCCTCTTGTTCGCACTCCTCCTCTTTAGTCTCCTTTTCCCCCTGCTCTGCTGTTCCCTCTTCTCTTCTTCCTCTACTTTTATTATTTTTATTGTTATTATTATCATTGTTGTTGTTGTTGTTGTTGTTGTTGTTGTTGTTGTTGTTGTTATTATTGTTATATTGTCAAGTTTACGAGAAAATAAGTGAATTTTACGTATGACAAGACAAAACATTAAGAATATCGTACTGTTATTGATATTGTCCTAGTGGTTGTAGTAGTAGTAGTAATAGTAGTAGTAGTAGTAGTAGTAGTAGTAGTAGTAGTAGTAGTAGTTGTAGCAATAGTAATAGTAAGGGGATGAGACCGCGATTTATGAGAATTTATTTAAAGTATGACAAATGAAGGTGGTGGTGGTGGTGGTGGTGGTGAGTGATGATGGATGGGCAAGTAGTAGTGGTGGTGGTGGTGGCGGTGATGATGGTGGTGGTGGAGGTGGTGGTGATAGTGGTGTTGACGGTGACAAAATTTTTACGAATAAAGTTTCTAGTCTAGTTTGTGATGGGAGAAAAAAAAAGTTGATGGACGGGCTAATGCGTGAGAGAGAGAGAGAGAGAGAGAGAATCACGAGCACAGATGGTGGAGGCAGGTGGTGGTGGTGGTGGTGATGGTGGTGGAGGTGGTGGTGGTGGTGGTGGTGGTGATGACATAACCACCTGTTGTGCTTGATACAGTCAGGTGAAAGGAGGGAGGGAGGGAGGGAAAGTGGGAGAGAGAAGAAGGAGGAAGGGAAGGATGTAGAGAGCGAGGGAGAGAGGGTGGGAGAGAGAAGGAGGAGGAAGGGAAGGATAGAGATTGGGAGGGAGGGAGAGTGGGAGAGTGGGAGAGAGAAGGAGGAGGAAGGGAAGGAAAGGTAAGGAGGGAGGGAAGGATAGATATTGGGAGGGAGGGAGGGTGAGAGAGAGAAGGAGGTGGACGGGAACGAAAGAGAGGGAGGGAGGGAGGGAGAGAGACAGAGAGAAGAGGGAGAGGGGGAAGGAAAGGTAAGGAAGGAGGGAAGGATGGAGAGAGGGAGAATAGATAAGAGGTAAAGATGAAGGAAGGGAGGAAAAATTAAAGCGAGAGAGAGAGAGAGAGAGAGAGAGAGAGAGAGAGAGAGAGAAGGGAGGAAAGAAAGAAGGAAGGAAAGAATAGAGAAAGGGAGTCAAAGAAAGGCAGAATAAAAGACAGAATAGAAAGCAATAAGGAAGAGAAGGAATGAAGGAATATGAGAGGAAAGGAAAGATGGAAGGAAGATTTATAAAAGGGAATCGAAGAGGGAAGGAAGAACAGGACGAATAAAGAAGGGAGAAAGGAGAAAATGAGGAAAGGAGAAAGAAAAGGGAAAGAAAAGGGAGGAAGGGAGAGAGAGATGGAGGGAAAGGAAGAAGGGAATGAAGGAAGGAAAAAAAATTGAAGTAGATAGGGAGAGACAAATGGAGGAAGAAAAAAGGAGGGAAAGGAGAAATTTTGCATACGAGAGAAAGGTTAAAGGTGTGCAAGAGAGAGAGAGAGAGAGAGAGAGAGAGAGAGAGAGAGAGAGAGAGAGAGAGAGAGAGAGAGAGAGAGAGAGAGAGAGAGAGAGAGAGAGAGAGAGAGAGAGAGAGAGAGGTTATCGGGGTCAATCAGTTTTCATCACAATACCATCTCCTCCTCCTCCTCCTCCTTCTCCTCCTCCTCCTCCTCCTCCTCCTCCTCCTCCTCCCCTTCCTTTACCTGTCTCCTTTCATTAAGAGAGAGAGAAAAAAACTTAATGGTGTTGTTGCCCTTTCCATACTAAGGTTAAGTGTTAGGTGGTGATGGTGGTGGTGATGGTGGTAGTGGTAGTTTTTGGTGGTGGTTGTGGTGGTGGAGACCCGGAGAAATATAGGAACCCCGACAATATATAGATAGGGCTGTGGAAATATAGGTAGGGGGAGGGAAATATAGGTAGGGCCTCAGAAATATAGGTAAGGCGGCTTAATTAAATATAGGTAAGGCGGCTTAATTAAATATAGGTAAGGTGTCGGAATTATAGGTAGGGACTCACGACAAGAATGATGATAAGGAAGACAAAGGGAGGAAGTAAGGAAGGGAGAGAAAGAGGGAAGAAGGGAGAGGAAGATAGTGGAGGGGGGCAGATATAATGAAGGGAGAAGGGAGGAATATAAGGGGGAGAGAGGAAGGGAGAGAGAAAGGGAAGAAATGAAAGAAAGAGAGGGAGAGGAAAGCGAACGAGAGAGGGAGGAAGGAAAAGGGAGGAAAGAGTAAGAAAGGGAAACAAAGGAGAGAGAGAGAGAGAGAGAGAGAGAGAGAGAGAGAGAGAGAGAGAGAGAGAGAGAGAGAGAGAGAGAGAGAGAGAGAGAGAGAGAGAGAGAGAGAGAGAGAGAGAGAGAGAGAGAGAGAGAGAGAGAGAGAGAGAGAGATTGGCTTGTATGGTGATGGAATTTGATGTCAATAAAAATGTATCGACAGCTAATGCATAAAGAAGAGAGAGAGAGAGAGAGAGAGAGAGAGAGAGAGAGAGAGAGAGAGAGAGAGAGAGAGAGAGAGAGAGAGAGAGAGAGAGAGAGAGAGAGAGAGAGAGAGAGAGAGAGAGAGAGAGAGAGAGAGAGAGAGAGAGAGAGAGAGAGCAAACAAACTTCTTTCTATCAATTATCAAACCTCTTACTTTCTCTCTTTTTTTCTTATAATTCGGAGAGAAGGAGGAGGAGGAGAGGAGATGATAAATAGAAGAAGAAGAAGAAGAAGAAGAAGAAGACGAAGAAGAAGAAGAAGAAGAAGAAGAAGAAGAAGAAGAAGAAGAAAAGAAAGAGTAGAAGTAATGGAAGAAGTAGAAAAAAGAAGAAGAGAAAAAAAGAAGAAGAAGAAGAAGAAGAAAAGAAGAAGGATAACCTTATTTCACTATCTTATCAAAACTTATACTACCTTATCTTAAACCTGTGAGATCCTTTGTGAACTGTGTGTGTGTGTGTGTGTGTGTGTGTGTGTGTGTGTGTGTGTGTGTGTGTGTGTGTGTGTGTGTGTTCTTCCCATCCTTATCCTGCATCCCCTTTACCTTTCCTCTTCCCTTTCTCTCCCATTTTCTCTTCCTTTCCCTCCCTTTCCGTATTTCCCTTTCTCCTCCCTTCCTACAACCTTCCCTCTTCCTCTTTTCCCTTCCCCTCCCATTCCCTTTCCGCCTCCCCTTCACTTACCTTCCCAAGTCCTCTTTTCTCATCTTCCCTTTCCTTTCCTTCCTTTCCCTTCACTTGTCTTCCTTCCTCCCATCTTTTCTCCTCTGTTTACTTTCTCTCCCCCTTACCTACCATTTCGTTTCCTTCCCTTCCCTTCCACTCTCTCCCCATCCCATTTCTTACCTTTTCCCTTCACTGCCCACCTTAAATTCCCTCTCCCTTTTTCGTTTTCGACCGTTCCAGTCTCGCATCTCAAGGTAAAAAAGAAAGAAAAAAAGAGTCATTATCTAACCTTACCTTATCATACCATTCCTTGCCTTCCCTTCCTTTCCCTTCTCTGCTCTTCTCTTCTTTTCCCTTCCCTTCCCTTCATATTCTTTTCCCTTCCCTTTCTTATCCTTTACTTTTCCTTCCTTTCCTTCGCTACTCTGCCTCTCAATTTCCATTTTTTCCTCTCCTTTCCTCCCATTTCCTATCCTGCCCTTCCCTTCCCTTCCCATCCATTCCCTTTCCTTCCATTCCCTTCCCTTCCCTTCGCTTTTCGTCCCTTCCCTTCCCTTCCCTTCTCTTTCCGTCCCCTACCCTCCCATCCCATCCCAAACCTTCCCATCCCTTCCCTTCCCTTCCCTTCCCATCCTTTCCCATCCCACCCCTTCCTTTCCCTTCCCATCCCTTCTCTTCCTTTCCTTTCCCATTCCCTTAATTTTTTCCTTATCCTTCACTATCCCTTACTTTACCTTCCCTTCCCTTCCCTTCCCTCCTTTCCCCTCCCTTCCCTCCCCTCCCTTCCCCTCCCATCCCACCCCATCCCTTACTTTACCTGGCCCTGCCTTACCTTACCTTACTTTGTCTTCCCTTTCCTTCCCTTCGCCTCCCCTCCTCTCCCCTCCCCTTCCCTTCCCTTCCCATCCCTTCTATTTCCCATTCTTTTCACGGTACGATGGCAAACAGGGTTCAATTCTTCTTTTCACGGGCCGGGGGACAGAACTGATGGCAAGACAAATAGACAATTATATAGCGAAAAGCCTGTTTATATATCATCAAGGAGAGGTAATGGGGGGGGGGGAAGGGTGGGGAGGGTTGGGGTAAGAGGGAAGGGTGGTTGGGGTAGCGGGGAAGGGGAGTGAGGAGGGGGATTTTAAGGCTGACTTATTTGTTTTGTTTTGAAAGTCAGGTTTGAGTGTGGGGTTAGGGAGAGGAGGAGGAAGAGGAGGAGGAGGAAGGAATGAGGAAGAAGTGAAAGAGAAAGAAGAAGAAGAAGAAGAAGAAGAAGAAGAAGAAGAAGAAAAGGAGGAGGAGGAGGAGGAGGACGTGAAAGAGAACGTGTCTGATAGGTAGGCTATTTTTACTGATTAGAGGAGGAGGAAGAAGAAGAAGAGGAGGAGGAGGAGGAGGAGGAGGTATATCTGTCAAGGCAAATGTGTCACCGTGCATGGCGTAAGCGGGCGCACACACACACACACACACACGCACACGGCGGGCAGCTCAGTCGTCCACTCCAAGATGTACGCACGCACACACACCGCCCGTATGTACGTATTATAATTATTTGCTCTCTCTCTCTCTCTCTCTCTCTCTCTCTCTCTCTCTCATGTTATATAAGTAAGAAAATTAAGAAAAAACGTGGAAGTGTATTTTTTTGCTATATTCAATTTTTTTTTTTTTATTCTTGTTGTTGTTGTTGTGATGGTGGTGGTGGTGGTGGGTACTGTTGTTATTGTTGTTGTTGTTGTTGTTGTTGTTGTTGTTGTTGTTGTCGTTGTTTTTGTTGTTGTTGTTGTGGTGGTGGTGGTGGGTACTGTTGTTGTTGTTGTTGTTGCTCAAATTATTACTGGTGAGTTTTGAATTCAATGTTGTGTTTCTTGTTGTTGTAGATTTCATCGCTATTATTTTTACTCTTGTTGTTGTTGATTACATGTCGAAGCGGAAACTATGAAGAAAAAAAACAAAAGAATATCAACCTCCTCATCCTCATCATTTTTATAACTCACTGAAGAACGGCAGAACAAAGCCCTTTCCTAACGCCATTCATTTCTCTACCTTCTTCTCCGGTGAATGTTCTAAATATCATCTCTCCTCCTTGGTCGTACATCTTCTTGTTCTTCTTGTTCTTCTTCTGTTACATTTATTTTTTTCATCTTCGTCGTCGTCATCTCCTGTGTATCGCTTCTTATGTCTTCTGCAAAGTTTTAAGGGGCTGGTTAGGGCATGGGACCACAGCATCTAAAATCCCGGCGGCACAGGTTGCTTGCGGCTATCATTGTAGTTCAGGTGGGTCGCCAGGGCATGGGCTATATCCTCTCAAGTTGTCCAGACATCTCTAGGAAAGTCTGCGTACACTTGAGAGCTTGGAAGGCAGTGTTGGGGATGAGGATGTTGTTGCCCAGCAGATCTTGTAGGGTCGGCCTGTGGATGTGGAGTCTGGTGCGGAGGATGTGGAATCTAAACCCCTTTGAATGTGGATTTCCTACAAGAAGACATCACCAAGCTACAGGAGTGGAACAAAAAGTGGCTGCTCCATTTTAGTGAAGAAAAATATGAAGTCATGCATCTTGGGAGGGGAAATCCAGCATATCAGTACCACATGGGAAACACTCCACTACCCACCACAGAGGGAAAGAAAGACCTGGGAGCATATGTTACCAGACTACCAGTGAAGGCGAAATCCGTGCCAATCGCAGCGGACGGATTAAGCAGTAAAGCAGGAAATGTTCAGGTGTGTCGAGCTGTGTGGGGCACCATGGGCAGTGTGGGTCCTGGACTTTCTACCTCCATCGCCCTTCCTTTGCAGCCTTTCATTCATTATCTCTTCTTTTCCCTTCCCTTCCCTTCTCTTCTCTTCTCTTCTCTTCTTTTCCCTTCCCTTCATATTCTTTTCCCTTCCCTTCCCTTCTCTTCTTTTCCCTTCCCTTCCCTTCATATTCTTTTCCCTTCCCTTTCTTATCCTTTACTTTTCTTTACTCTCATTCTCTACTCTGCCTCTCAATTTCCATTTCTTCCTCTCCTTTCCTCCCATTCCCTATCCTGCTCTTCCCTTCCCTTCCCATCCCTTCCCTTCCCTCCCCTCCCCTCCCCTCCCATCCTATCCCCAACCTTCCCATCCCTTCCCTTCCGTGTCCACTTTTCAACCAAGATTGCATTCACGTAACTCACTCTTGTACCGTAATATCGCCAACGTGACGGAGGTGAGCACCGAGGCCACGCGCAGCTATACCAATATGTCCCAAACTTGACCTCACTACAATATTGCCTCCGCCTGAAGATTCATACGTGTCTACCTTGCAAGTGCTGGTTTTCTACGGTGCGGCTTCGTTTTCTATTAAAGGAAGGAACGAAGGGGAGACTATGTTGATTCTGCCGTCTGTTTGTTTATGATTAGTATAGTTGTTGTGGTATAGTGGATAGGATGGGATGGGATGGGATAGGACAGGATGGGACAGGATCGAACGGGATGAGATGGGAAAGGATGGGATGGGATGGGATGGGATGGTATGGGATGGGATGGGATGGGATGGGATGGGATGGGGAGGGATGGGATATGAATGTAAAGGAAGGAAGGCAATGGGATGGGACGGGGAGGGATAGGAACAGCTCTCTTTCCCTTTAACAACAAAAAAAACAACACACATACATATATATTTTTTTTACACAACTCTTACCAAAAAAAAAAAAAAAATCTCATCACTAGCGGCAAATAACATACAACAACGTATAAGAAAAATCAATCTACTTTACTTTCTTATACATATTCTTATTTCCCTTTAGACATGTAACAAAAAAAAAGAAGAAAAAGAAAAAAGAAAGAAAAAGAAATCGGGAGTTCGTAACCTCTCCAGCAAGCTTGTGTGTGTGTGTGTGTGTGTGTGTGTGTGTGTGTGTGTGTGTGTGTGTGTGTGTGTGTGTGTTAGCTCCTTATCCTCGCCTCTCTCTCTCCCCCTTTCTTCCTTATCTCCATTTTCTTTTTCTTTGCTTCACTTGCTATTTCCTCTCTTCGTCCTTATCTTCCTTCTTTCCTTCGTATCTTGTTTTTATCTCTCTTTATCTTTCCTTCTTTTTTTCCATCTCCCCTTATTCGTCATTTCCTTCATTCTTTATTTACATCTTCTTCCTCTTCCTCTTCCTCCCTTCTTCTTCTTCTTCTTTTTCTTTTTCTTTTCTTTTTCTTCTTCTTCTTCTTTTTCTTTTTCTTCTTCTTCTTCTTCTTCTTTTTCATCTTTCCATCCATCTTCATCACTGGCTCTTTTCTCCTCCCTCCCTCCCTCCCTCTTCCAGCTCCTCTTTCTCCTCCCCCTCCTCTTTCTCCTCCTCCTCCTCCTCCTCCTCCTCCTCCCCCTCCTCCTCCTCCTCCGTCTCATATCGTTATCAGTGAAGCCTCCCCTCCATCATTCTCTCCTTCCCTCCATCTTTATCAAGTTTCTCTCCCTTCTTCTCTCTTCTTTATTTCTTCTTCCTTCCTTCCTCTTCCTCTTTCGTAACTCCAATTCACCGTTTTTGTCTCTCCTTCGTAGTTTTGTTTGTTTTTGTTTCTTTCGTTTATTCTTTATCATTTCTCCCTCTTCCTATCTTTATCAAGTTTCTTTATCTCCTCCCGTTTGTTGTCTTCTTCATTTCTTATCATTTTTATCGCTCTTCTTTTTTTTTCTCGTATCGAAGTTGTTTTTTCCGTTATTTTTTTGTTATCATCTTGCTGTTATCTTCCCTTTCCATCTGTCCTTCCTTCATTAATTCCTTCATTCATCCATTTATTCCTCTCTCCCTTCTTCTCTTCCTTCCTCCTTCACCTGGTAAGACCGCATCTCGAGTATGCAGTACAGTTCTGGTCTCATTACAGAAAGGACATTCATTTACTGGAAAGGATTCAACGACGCGCCACGAAGATGATTCTAACCTTAAGGGCTCAACCGTACGGGGAACGACTCAAGCGACTCAATCTCTTTACACTGGAAAAAAGACGCCTACGAGGGGATATGATTCAAGTCTTCAAGTACCTGAAAAAGTTCAATAACGTCGATTATTCCAAATTTTTTGAACTGCAAACCAACTCAAGAACTAGAAATAACGGTTTACCCATTCAGTCGAGTCGATGTAACACAGACATTGGAAGGAGTTTCTTTTTAAACCGAGTCATCCGCCACTGGAACAATCTTCCCTCAGAAGTAGTAAATGCGAACACCATCAACTCCTTCAAATATAGAATCGACCGTCATTTCGTTGCGTCAGGAATAAACTGAATAACGAGGGGCTTCCATCTGCTCCCCAGGCCCCAAGCGGCTGTCGAGCAGATTAACTCACCAGAGCGGGCAACCTCGTAATGAGCCAATAGGTTTTCTGTTGCCTGCATTTCCATGTTTCTATGTTTCCATGTTTCCTCCATCCTATGAATTCCCACCCTCCACCTCGCCTTCCCTTTATTCCTCCTCCCTTCCTTTCTTCTTCCCTTACCTCCTCCTCCTCCTCCTCCTCCTCCTCCTCCTTTCAGCTAACTTTTACATTAATATGACGAAATGGAGGGAGAGAGGAAGAGGGAGGGAGGGAAGAAGGGAGGAAGGGAGGGAGAGAGGACGTAACAGGTTGGAGGTGTAGATTGAAGGGAGAGGAGGAAGGAAGGGAAGGAAGGAAGGGAGGTAATAGGGAACTAAGGGAGGGAGGGAGGAAGGGAAGGGAGGGAAATACCGCAGCAGGGAGTCGGTGAGAAGGAAAGGTAGGAAGATTACGAAGAGGAGGAGGAGGAGGAGGAGGAGGAGGTAGGGATATACCTCCGCGGGGGGTCGAAAGGTATAAAGATAAGGGAAGGGAGGAAGGAAGGAAGGAAAGAAGGAAGAAAGGAAAGCAGGAAGAGGAAAGAAAGAAGGAAGGAAAAAGGATGGAGGAAAGGAATAGGGAAGTAAAGAAAGAGGGAAGGAAAGAAGGAAAAAGAAGAAACTTGCCAAAATAAAGAATAAAAACACAAGTGGAGGAAAGAAAAGGGAAGAAGAAGGGAAGAAGGGAGGGAAATAAAGTAGGAAAATGATAAAGGGGGAGAGGGAAGGGAAGGAGGGAGAGGTGGGTCAAAAATCGTGGATGGAGAGATGGAGAGGGAGAGAGAATGGGAGGGAAAGGAGAGCGGGAGTGGAGGGAGAGAGAGAGAGGGTCGAGAGGGAAGGAGGGAGAGGTGGGTCAAAAAGAGGAGGAGGAGGAGGAGGAGAGGGGGAAGAGGAGGGAACAACACAAGTAGGGAGGAGGAGGAGGAAGAGGAGGAGGAGGAGGATAACAGAGGGAAGTAGAGAGGGAGGAAGGGAGGAGGAAGGAGGGGAAGGGAGGGATGGGGAAGGG
>NC_066512.1:24580768-24583268 GCF_024679095.1 Eriocheir sinensis
CTCCTCCTCCTCCTCCTCCTCCTTCCCCTTTTATCTTACCTCGCCTCCTCCATTTCTCCTCCTCCATATCTTACTCCTCCATTCTCTCTTCATCCTCGTCCTTTCCCCCTTCCTCCCTTCCTTAACCTCTTTTCCCCTCTCTCTCTTCCCTCTTCCTTTCCTCCCTCCTTACCTCTCTCCTCTTCCCCAATCATTCCCTTTTGCCTCCTCCTTCTCTCTCTTTCTCCTTCTCCCCTACTCCTCCCCCCCCCCTCCTTCCTTCCCTTTCCCTTCCTCCCCTTACCCAGAATAGAGGCGTGTGTGTGTGTGTGTGTGTGTGTGTGTGTGTGTGTGTGTGTGAGAGAGAGAGAGAGAGAGAGAGAGAGAGAGAGAGAGAGAGAGAGAGATTACAGCAAAGACGAGAGTAAGGTTTGAAAATAAGACTTGACAGGAGAGGGAAGGAAGGAGGAAGGGAGGAAAGGAGGGAGGGAGAGAGGGAAGGAAGAAAGGATGAAGGGAGGGAGAGAGGGAAGGAAGGGAGGTAATGGGGGGATGGAGGGAAGGAAACTCACGCATTTACCTCCTAATTAAAGGCCACATCACCTGAGGCATTCACCTTGAAGTTCGGTTTCCCATCAGCGACATCATCATCATCATCATCATCATCACAATCTTCATCATAACAACAAAAACAACAACAACAGCAACGTATTTCCTTTTTCTTCTTCATCTGCTCAACTAAACTGATGGAAGAAGAGAAGAAAGAAGAGGAAGAGGAGGAGGAGGAGGAGGAGGAGGAAGAGGAAGAAGATTATAGGGAGGAAGGGAGAAGAAAGAAGAAAGGAGGAAATAAAAGAAGGGAGGAAAGAGGAGAGAAGAGAAAAGGGTAAGAAAGAAGAGAGGGAAAAAAGAGAATAAAAGAGAAAAAGAGGAAATAGAGATAGAGGAAATAAGTTGAAGGAAGAAAAAAAGAGAGAGAGAAAGAGAGAGAGAGAGAGAGAGAGAGGCCAAGTGATCAATCCTCCTAATTTGCCACTTATCACATTTCTCTCTTAATTTGTTTGCTTGTTTTCTTTAATTATCGATCCCATCTTAGCTTCCCTCCTCCTCCTCCTCCTCCTCCTCCTCCTCTTCCTCCTCTTCCTCTTTTCATATTTTTTTTCTTTTCCTCATCTTCTTTTCCTCATTCCCTCTTTTCTCTTTTTCTTTCCTTTTTTTCCCTTTCCTCTTTTCCCTTTCTCCTTTTTACTCTCCCTTTGTTGTCCCTTCCTTTCTCCCTTCCTTTTCTCCTTATTTACTTTTTTTTCCCTTTTCTCTCCTTTCCTCTTCTTCTCTTTGCTCATCTGTAACTCTATTTTCCTCCCCTTCCCTTCCCCTTCCCTTCATATTTCCTCCCCTTTATCCTCCCCTTCCCCTCCCCTCTTCCCCTTTCCCCTTCCTCAGTTTTTACATGGACCCTTCTATAGTTACTCCCTCCCCTTCAATCCCCTCCCCTTTAATCCCCTCCCCTTCAATCCCCTCCCCTTCAATCCCTTCCCCTTCAATCCCCTTCCCTTCAATCCCCTCCCCTTCAATCCCCTCCCCTTCAATCCCCTTCCCTTCAATCCCCCTCCCTTCAATCCTTCCTTCAATCCCCTCCCCTTCAATCCCGTCCCCTTCAATCCCCTTCCCTTCAATCCCTCCCTTCAATCCCTCCCTTCAATCCCCTTCCCTTCAATCCCTTCCTTCAATCCTTCCTTCAATCTCCTTCAATCCCCTTCCCTTCAATCCCCTCCCCTTCAATCCCCTTCATCAATCCCTTCCCTTCAATTGTAACCCCTTCCCTTCAATCCCTTCCCTTCAATTGTAACCCCTTCCCTTCAATCCCTTCCCTTCAATTGTTACCCCTTCCCTTCAATCCCTTCCCTTCAATCCCTCCCCTTCAATCCACTCCCCTTCAATCCCCTTCCCTTCAATCCACTCCCCTTCAATCCTCTCCCCTTCCCCTTCTTTCCAATTTCCCTTCCCTTCCCCTCCTCTTTCCCTTTCCTCCCCTCTTCCTCCGTGTTCCCTCCTCCTCCATCTTCTTCCTTCCACCTCATCTCTCTCCTCCCTATCTTCTCTCCCACACAATTCAACCTTTCCTCCTCATTTTTCATCTTCTTTTCTCTTTGTTTTTCCTCTCGTTTTTCCTCTATATCTTTTTCCTCACTCTTTTTCCTTTCCTTTCTTTTTCCTCTTTTTCCGCTGTCTTTTTCCTTTCTTTTTCCTCTTTCTTTTTCCTTTCTCTCTTTTTCCTCTTTTTTTCCTCTATCTCTTTTTCCTCTTTTTCCTTTCTCTTTTTTTCCTCTTTTTTCCTTTCTCTCTTTTTCCTTTCTTTTTCCTCTCTTTCCTATTCCTCTTCTCCCCTCCTTCCTTCTCTTCATCTCTTTCTCTCTCCTCATCTTTCTTTACCTCCTTCTCTCCACTCCCACACACAGTCTTCCTCCACCTCTCCTCTCTTTTCCCTTCCCTCCCCTCCTCTCCCCTGTTCCTCTTCCTC
>NC_066512.1:24585768-24588268 GCF_024679095.1 Eriocheir sinensis
CATCTATGTAGGTTTTGCTAAGGGTATGTCGTATATGTGTGTGCGTGTATATGTGCGTGTGTGGGGGGTTTATGTTCACGTTCGTTCGGATGTAGGTATGTTGAGGGTATGGGGTATGTAGGGGGAGGGCATGTTGGCTTTATATAGAGGTGGTATGTGGGGTATGGAGGTGACATGATTCATCGCCTGTCTATCTTAAGTATTCTAGCTCCTCTTTGTGCCTGTCTGTCTGTCACTCCGTTTGTCTGTCTGTCGTGTGTGTGTGTGTGTGTGTGTGTGTGTGTGTGTGTGTGTGTGTGTGTGTGTGGAAAGAGAGAAGTGGAAAGGAAAAATGAAGTAAAATGGAGAGGGGAGAGGAAAAAAAAGAGGAGAAAGGAAAAAAAGGAAAGAGAAAAATGGAAAAAATGGAAAGGAAAAGGAAAAAAAGAAAGGAAAAAGGAGGGAAAGGAAAAGAAGAAGGAAGAGAAGGGGAGGAACAACCGCTGTCTTCTCCTCCTTCCTTTTCCTTCCTTTCCTCCTCTTCCCTTTTTCCTTCCCTTCCTCCTCTTCCATTTTCAATTTTCTCTCCTCTTCCCTAAATACGATAAAAAAAAATGTGTGTGTGTGTGTGTGTGTGTGTGTGTGTGTGTGTGTGTGTGTGTGTGTGTGTGTGTGTGTGTGTGTGTGTGTGTGTGTGTGTGTGTGTGTGTGTGTCACCTTGGCTTTGAGGGTTGATTGAAAGAGTTTGTTTATTAATAGAACATGTCTTGAGTCACCCCTACCTCCCCCTTCCCCCCCACCCCCCCTGTGCACCTCCTCCTCCTCTTGTTGTTGGTGGTGGTGGTGGTGGTGGTAGTGGTGGTGGTTGAAGATGGTGACGATAGGATTTTTTTGTGATTTAAAACAGCTATTATCATCCCCTCGTAAAGGCCAGTGGTGTGTGTGTGTGTGTGTGTGTGTGTGTGTGTGTGTGTGTGTGTGTGTGTGTGTGTGTGTATATGCGCCATTCCCCTTCTTCCTCCCTCCCTCCCCTTTCCCTCCTCTTCCACATCCTAGTTCCGCCTTCCATTCTCCATTCTTCGCTGCGTGAGAGTGGAGTGTCCGTCTGTTTGTGGTGGATGTGAATAATTGCCGTAGAAATCGCTTGCCCTTGGACGGATGTTTTGCCTGTGGGGTGATGTTGTTATTGAGGCTGTGAATAAATGGTAATATATTGTGTTCAGGTTATGGTGAGGCTGTGTGTGAGGTTGCTGGTGAGGTTGGTTATTTTTGGTTGTGGTGAGGTTAGTAAGATTGTGTGCTAGGTTGTGTTAAGGTTGTTTGGGTTGTGAATGAGGTTGTTTCTGGTTAGTGTGTGAGGTTGTGGTTGGAAGGTTGTGGTGTAGTCGTTTTGGTTGTTGTGAGGTTATATTTTGGTTGTAGGGGTTTGGTTGTTTGGGTTGTGAATGAGGTTGTTTCTGGTTAATTAGAGAGGTTGGTGTGTGAGGTTATGAGGGGGAAGGTTGTGGTGAAGTTGTTTTGGTTGAAGTGAGGTTATATTTTTGGTTGTATGGATAAGATTGTTTTGAGGTTGTGGTGAGTGTGGTAGGGTGTGTGAGGTTAGCGTGTGAGGTTGTGGTTGGAAGGTTGTGGTGAATTTTATGGTTGTAGTGAGGTTATATTTTTGGTTGTATGGGTAAGGTTGTTTTGAGGTTAGTGGTGAGGTTGTGGTGAGTGTGGTTGAGTGTGTGAGGTCAGTGCATGAGGTTGTTTGGTTGTGGGTGAAATACAATACGAAAAAAAAATGAGATTAGTAGTTTTGTTATTATTTTCATTACTTTGTTGTTAGTGATGATGATGGTGATTGTGATGATGATGATGATGATGATGATGATGATAACGATGTCTTGGGTTGCTTCTGTGGTTGATTGGTTTAAAGGTGTAGAGGTTGTGAGAGGTTGTGATTCATGCTTGTTTTGTAAGGTTTTAATTAAGGAAAAGATACAGTGAAGAAGAAAAGAAGATGAAGAAGAAAAAAAAGGAAGAAAAGATAAAAAAAAAGTAAAAAAAGAATAAAAAGAATGAAAAGAATGAAAAGGAAGGTGAAAAAGAAAAAGTAAAAAAAGAATTAAAAAGAATGAAAAGATAAAAAAGAATATAAAAGGTAAGAAATGAATGAAAAGAAAAAATGTGAAAGAAAAGAAAAAGTAAGAAAAGAATAAAAAAAGATGAAAAAAAGATGAAAAAGAAAAGATTGAGTAAATGAGAAATATACGAGAATAGAGAAACACACACACACACACACACACACACACACACACACACACACACACACACACACACATACACACACACACACACACACACACACACACACACACACACACAGGTATCGATCGACCAACCAACCATCAAAGCCCGCGGGAAGGAAAAAGGAAAAAGGGAAGGGGGGGGGAAGGGAAGGGGTGGGAAGAACAGCCGGAGGAGGTAGGAGGAGGGGAAGAAGAAGAGGATGATGGGGAGGGAGAGGAAGAATGTGTTT
>NC_066512.1:24593268-24595768 GCF_024679095.1 Eriocheir sinensis
ATATAGATAGATAAAAAAGGAGAGAAGAAAAACGAAAAAAAACAGATTTACATAGATTTACATAGAAAATCAGACCACACAGACCCCATGGTCCAGACTTGGTGGTCTGTCCTTAAAACTAAGTGATTTTACATTAATCAGAAGACTCCAAAACGTTGCATTTCTACTCTAGTTGATATTAAGTTGAAGGAAGTGACGGTCGAGCTTATTTTTGAAGGAGTCAATCGTGTTACACTGGACCACTGATGGTGGGAGCTTATTCCATTCTCGCACTACAACGTTGGTGAAGAAAAATTTGGTGCAGTCTGAATTTACTTGTCTACATCTGAGTTTTACGCCATTGTTCCTCGTGCGCAAAGTGTCATCGATCATAAACAATGTTGATCTGTCTACATTCGTGAAACCATTAAGTATTTTAAAACATTCGATCAGTTTTCCTCGGAGGCGACGTTTCTCAAGAGAGAGAGAGAGAGAGAGAGAGAGAGAGAGAGAGAGAGAGAGAGAGAGAGAGAGAGAGAGAGAGAGAGAGAGAAAAACGAACCCCCCCCCTCCTCCTTCCCCCCCCCAAAAAAAAAAATCACCTCTCCAGAATTTGAAAAGTCGAGAGAATGAAAGGCAAGTCGTATTAATCAAAAAGTTCATATTGATAAAAACTCTGACTTATTGAGGAGTGGAAATTGGTGACCGAAATCTCGCTGCGTGCGAAGGAAAGGCTTTGTGAGTAGTAATTAGAGAGAGAGAGAGAGAGAGAGAGAGAGAGAGAGAGAGGGAGAGAGGGAGAGAGAGAGAGTATTGTGTGCTTTAAGAGATGAGTTTAATTAAAAAGAATGGGTATGTAAAGCAATTGGTTGGAATAGACACACACACACACACACACACACACACACACACACACACACACACACACACACACATACACACACACACACAGATAACTAACGACTTCTTACAAAAACATAACAAAGCAGCTAAAGGAAAAATAATGAACAAAGATAGGAAGAAGAATGAGTGAATGAATCGACTGTACCGTTTACCGAATTCAAAACGTCGTAGTGAGCGAGTGAGTCTTGATTGCTTTCATGAATAACCTACCGATGTCCTTTTAATAAACTTGGCATCATTATCACTTGGCCGTGTTTGGGTTCGTACTAAATTATTTCCAACTCATTGAACATTTAACACACAATTTGTCTTTGAGTTTAAACACTAATTAATAGCCATGATCGGTTATGTTACGAATTCTCTTAATTTCAATCTGAAGTACCACACAACACTGGTCATTCGCTGAGTGGTAGATTTCAGGCTTTTGTACCTCACACAATTTAAGCATTTTTTTTCAGCCAAGGCGCACTCCTTTTATTTATTATCGCCAGAGCATTTGAAACATTTTGGGCTTCTCCATTGGTCTTGGCAGTACAGTAGGCCTCAAAATGGCCATATCTCTGACAATGGTAGCATATAATTGCATGGTAACTGTCTCTCACCGTGTATATTCCCTATTCTGATTCTCGCCAATGAAATCCTCACACACGCAACACAAATCCCTCACGCCCTTGGCCCATTGCCAGCCATGTCGACAAAGCACTGTCCACGTGGAGCAAGACGCAACACATCCGATCACGATGACAAACGAACTAAGGAAAAAAAAAGACTAAAAAGCGTGAGGAAGAAGATTGAGAATTCAGAAGACACAGAAAGAAGAAGACTCGTGATAAAGCAAGGTGAGGGATGCTTAGGCGAGGGAGAAGAAGAAGATGAATGTAAGAAAAATAAAACGAAGAAAAAGTTGAACTGAATGGAAGAATAGAATTTGGTTGTCTGAGTTTATAAATTGATCTTAAGTTAATGCGTTTTGTTATCCGGATCTGCACGAACGATGCATGAAAGGAAATGTGAAGGAAAATGATGATAACACAATGATGATGATAAAGATGATGATGATGATGATGATGATGATGATGATGATGATAGTAGTAGTAGTAGTAGTAGTAATAGGAATTCTAACGATGAAAACAAGCAACAATACTACTACTACTACTACTACTACTACTACTACTACTACTACTACTACTACTACTTCTGTTACAACTATTACTTTACTACTACTAACAACAACAATAACAACAACAACAACAACAACAAACTACTCTAAAATATATGAAATAGCTCTTCAAGACATCAATTCAAAAGGTAAAAACAATATTAAAGAAAACAACATGATAGACAAAAAGCCAAAAACAACTTAGTATTGAAATTAACCAAAATCGAATCTTTTTTTTTAACAACAACAACAACAACAACAACAACAACAAAATATCTTGAGAACACTATCCGTCTTATCACTCTTACTGCGCATCACCAACATACTAACAAACACTCCCTTCATCTTTCTTTTTCATCTCTCTCTTATTCATCTTTCTTATCTTTCTTATGTAACTTTCGTATTCATTTTCATTCATCATTCTCTTGTTTATCTTCTTTTTCTGATTTGTTTTTCCTT
>NC_066512.1:24600768-24605768 GCF_024679095.1 Eriocheir sinensis
ACACTATTACTAAACTCATAAAACTACTAATCCATGCATATACTACCTCCACGACCTCCACCACAGCCGTATCAGATTTCTGTGTGTGTGTGTGTGTGTGTGTGTGTGTGTGTGTGTGTGTGTGTGTGTGTGTGTGTGTGTGTGTGTGTGTGTGTGTGTGTGTGAGGCCGGGAATGGTTGACAATATGGGCGTAGTGAACGAGAGAGAGAGAGAGAGAGAGAGAGAGAGAGAGAGAGAGCACTCACCTAATTGGAAGAGAGAGGCGAGGGATCACGTAGTCAGGTTATTAAGAACAAACTAGTGGTCGAAGAGGAAGAGGAGGAGGAGGAGGAGGAGGAGGAGGAGGAGGAGGAGGAGGAGGAGGAGGAGGAGGAAGAGGGGGAGGAAGAGGGGATGGATTCTTTCTCAACATGCAAAAATAAACATTCCCTCCGGTGTGTGTGTGTGTGTGTGTGTGTGTGTGTGTGTGTGTGTGTGTGCAAGGGTTGAGATGCGTAAAAAGGTGATGGTGTATTGATGGTGGTAATGATGGTGGTGGTGGTGATGGTGATGAAGATGGTGATGGTGGTGATGTTAGTAATTGATGATGTACTGGTGGTTGTGGTGGTGATGATGATGATGATGGTGGTGATGGTGATGATGGTGGTGGTGGTGATGTTTGGTCTATAACAGGTGGACTGACATCTCTTAATTACCTTTCTCTCTCTCTCTCTCTCTCTCTCTCTCTCTCTCTCTCTCTCTCTCTCTCTCTCTCTCTCTCTCTCTCTCTCTCTCTCTCTCTCTCTCTCTCTCTCATTGTATAGCGAAGAGGAAGAGGAGTCACAAAGTCTTCCTCCTCCTCCTCCCCCTCCTCCTCTAATTGCTGAGTAGAAGACACAAGATTAATAATTAGTCTCCCACAAGCCTTCATTAATTGGTAATCCGCCCATCATTATCTCCATCATCATCATCATCATCATCTCTATTTTTTTTTCTTATTGATATTGTTATTGTGTTGGTATTGTGTTTTAGAGAGAGAGAGAGAGAGAGAGAGACGTGTCAGGTCGCCTTGTCTAGAGATTACCTTGTCTTTGCCACCGTCAAATACACACACACACACACACACACACACACACACACACACACACACACACACACCATCATCGACCTTCCTCACCACCTCATCCACCTTCCTCTTCTCCTCTTCCTCCTCCTCCTCCTCCTCTTCCTCTTCATTCACTTTCTCATTCCATTCTTCCTCTTTCTTTTCCACTCACTTCCCCCGTTTCTCATATCATCCACCCCTCCTCCTCCTCCTCCTCCTCCTCCTCCTCCTCCTCCTCCTCCTCCTCCTCCTCTTCCTCATTTCACTTACCTTTTCTTTCGTTTCTTTCTTGACCGTGCAAATATCATAACGGAGAGAGAGAGAGAGAGAGAGAGAGAGAGAGAGAGAGAGAGAGAGAGAGAGAGAGAGAGAGAAGGTAACGCTCCAGGTAAACAGAGGATGGAGGAGTCGATATGATTAATCAGTGTGACAGGTGTACATATATCCTCCTCCTCCTCCTCCTCCTCCTCCTCCTCCTCCTCCTCCTCCTCCTTCTAACCTCCCTTCCCTAGATTCCCTCACTCTCTCCTCATAAGCATCCCTCGTTCCCTCCTTCTCTCTTCTTCAATCTCTTCTACTTTCTCCTCTCCTTCCTTTTCCTCTTCTCCTCCCCCTTCCTCCGTCTCCTCTACCTCTTGTTTCTCTTCTCTCTCCCTCTTCTTTTCCCTCGTCCCATTCTCTCTCTTCATAATTCTCCTTCCTCCATTCACTATTCTCTTTTTCTTGGTTTTCTTGTCCTATCTTTTCTTCTCTCCCTCTTTACCTCTCCCTCCCTTTCCTCTACCTCTCTTCTCCCTTCTCTCCCTGCCACTCTCTCTCCTCACTCTTATTGCCCTTCTTTTTTTTTCCCTGTATTTTTTTTTCCTTTTTCCTTTATATCTCACATCAGTTTCTCTTCTCTACCTCTTGAACTCTCCTTCCCTACCTTTCCTCTACCTCTTCTCTACCTCCCCATCTCTTTTCTCTCTTCTTTTTTTCTGTTTCCTGTTTGTTTTTCCCTTTTTCTCTATACTCATCCTCCTTATCTCTTTCATCCTCTCCTTCACCTTCATCTTCTTGCCCTTTTCCCTCCCTCTCCTCCACCTCTCCTCTACCTCCCCATCTCTTTTCTTTCTTCTTTATTTTGTTCCCTGTTCGTTTTTCCCTTTTTCTCTATACTTCATCCTCCTTACCTCTTTCATCCTCTCCTTCACCTTCATCTTCCTGCCCTTTTCCCTCCCTCTCCTCTACCTCTCCTCTACCTCCCCATCTCTTTTCTTTCTTCTTTTTTTCTGTTCCCTGTTTGTTTTTCTCTTTTTTCTCTATACTTCATCCTCCTTACCTCTTTCATCCTCTCCTTCACCTTCATCTTCCTGCCCTTTTCCCTCCCTCGCCTCCACCTCTCCTCTACCTACCCATCTCTTTTCTTTCTTCTTTATTTTGTTCCCTGTTTGTTTTTCTCTTTTTCTCTATACTTCATCCTCCTTACCTCTTTCATCCTCTCCTTCACCTTCATCTTCCTGCCCTTTTCCCTCCCTCTCCTCACTCTCTACCCCTTCCCCCTCCCCCGCTCTCCCTCACTCACTCACGCGCCATTGAAGTCCTTGAGTCGAGGCTTCAGCCCCCTCGAGAGTGTTATTTTGCCCTCGAAGCCCATAATGAGATTCACGCAGCGACCTCTTCCTTCTCCTACGACGCCTGGAGGAGGAGGAGGAAACATGGAAAAGTGGACGAGCAGGCAGCAGAAAGCTTATTGGCTTCTTGCGAGGCTTCCTGATTTTAGAGACTTAATCCTTCCCTCAATCCACAGGAGAGGCTTGAGGGAAGGATTGAAGCACTTCTGTACGTACTCGTGGATGCGTTTAGTTCATTCCCGAAGCAGCGAAGTGAAGGTCAATGAGATTCTTAAAGGAGTTGATTGTTTCCGCACTAACTACTCCTGCAGGAAGGTTGTTGCAGTAGCGGACGACTCTGTTCGAAAAATAACTCCTGCCGATATCCGTAAAACATCGCCTGGCTTGAATTGTTTTACTGTTGTTTTTCTTGTTCGCGGGTTTGTTTGTAGGAGGGAGGAGGAGGAGGAGGAGGAGGAGGAGGAGGAGAAAGAGGATTGTATTAGAAGGAGGGAATAAAATAGAGGATGAGTAGGAAGAGGAAGATAGAGGAAGGTTATAGGAGGAGGAGGAGGAGGAGGAGGAGGGGGAGAAAGAAGAGAGTATTGCAGTTGAAGGGGGGAAGAGATCGGGGGAAGGAGATGAAAAGGAGAAGTACTGTTAGAGGAGAAGATTGAGGTTGCTTCGAGGGGGAGGAGGAGAAGGAGGAGGAGGAGGAGGAGGAGAGTTATAGTAGTAGAAGAGGGGAGGAAAAAGGGGGATGAGAAGGCAGAGGAAGATAAGGAGTAGGAGGAGGAGGAGTAAGAAGGAAAGGATGAAGGGGAGGTAGTGGAGGAGGTGGAGGAGGTGGAGGATGAAAGAAGGAAAAAGAGAGAGAGAGAGAGAGAGAGAGAGAGAGAGAGAGAGAGAGAGATAGAACATTAGTAAACAATAATAATGATAATAATAATGATGATGACTATTGAAAAAAGAAATACAATAGGAAAAGAAAAAAAGCATGAATAAGCAAAGAGAGAAGAGGAAGAAGGAAAAGAAGATTACACGGAGGAGGAGGAAGAGGAGGAGGAGGAGGAGGAGGAGGAGGAGGAAACAAGCTTACCATTCCCGTGTCATACTTGTTTTTCCTCTCCATCACCCGCGAGAGAGAGAGAGAGAGAGGGAATCATTTTCTTTATTTACATTGAGTTCGACCAGTGAGTAGGAGGAGGAGGAGGAGGGGGAGAGGGTGGAGGAGGAGGAGGGAGATAACACTCGCTTTCGTGGGATTGATATAATTGAAGTCACATTAAAAGCAATGCAGGAGAAGAAAACATGGAAACAAGGAAAACATGGACAAGCAGGCAGCGGAAATCCTGTTGGTTTATCGCAAGGCTGCCTGCTTTCAATTATTCAACCAATTCTTCAACCACGGGAGTGACCTGTGGGATGGATTAAAGAACATGTGTACCTGCTCTTGGATAACGTTCAGTTCACTCCAGCGTTACCAAATTATCGTACTTAGGCACTCAGCGCATCGTACTTCCCGGTTTCTGACTCACAAATATCGTAAACAAACACCAATAAGTAACGCTTTTAATGATAACTTTAACTAGAACCTCGTTATCTGTGTGGGTACGACAGTTTTGGGCACTGGAACTGATAAATGTGATGTTTTGAGTACGATAATATGGTGACGCTGGTTCACTCCCGATGCAGCAAAGTGACGATCAAAGCGATTCTTAAAGACGGAAGGAAGAAAGGAAGAAAGGAAGCAAGGACGGAAGGACGGAAGAAAATATGCAACAGGAAAAGCAATATAGGATAAGGAAGACAAGAAGAAAGACATAAAAGAAGAAAGTGAGCCACAGGAGAACATAAGAATAACGAACCGCGTGAAGGATCCTGTCTCCGCCACTCTGACTGACTGACTGACTGACTGCGTGACTGACGGATCCTCCCCCCCCCCCCCTCCCCGTCACTTTCACTATCTATATGGAACAGAGAAAAGGAGGAAGAAAGAAAGGAAAAGAAGGGTAAATACAAGGAAGCCAAAAAAAACGAAGGAAGGAATAGAAGAAATAAATAAAGGAAAGAGAGAAGGATAGAAGAAAATAAGAAAGAGTGTTAAGAGAGTTGGAACGATAAGGAAAAAAAGAAGGAAGGAAAGGAAGGAAAAGAAGGGTAGCTATTAGGAAGTCGAGAAGGAGCGAATGAAGGAATAGAAGAAATAAATAAAGGAAAGAGAGAAGGATAGAAGAAAATAAGAATGAAGAAAAGAATGGTAAGAAAGTCGGAACGATAAGGAAAAAAAGAAGGAAGGAAAGGAAGGAAAAGAAGGGTAACT